>NW_020528142.1:2155000-2246970 GCF_003368295.1 Carassius auratus
AAATTAATAATTCTGAATCTATTTTGGAAAAAAAACTGACCTAGAATTATTTTAAAAAAAAAATTAAACAGTGCTATTTTAGTATCATTAAGATACTAAAATATATTATAATATTATATATGCTACTATTATTTTTATGTTTGTGTTCACTAAGAGTGTACTATCTTTGAAGTGTTTTCTTGTGGGAGTTTCTCTTTCCCAACCAGGTAGAGAATAAAGACTTGAGTTTTCAACAAAGAGATTGTTACCCAGGGCGTTTTTCTTGTTCTCTCCCTGGCTTTCTAACAGCTTGAGAGAGTGTGAGTTTGATTGTTTCTGTGTAAGACAAAAACTTATTAGAAAATAATGCCACATGGGAAAAGGTGCGGAGTACAGTGAGCTGTTATTGCAGAGGCAACAACCATCGCAGTCATATCGAAACAAGTCTCGCAATGCTGGGAAAGCCTGTTCGGAACAGCGGGGTGTAGGAACGGTCCATCGTAAGAGTCCATTTGCAAAGCAACAAAACATTGAAAAAGACGCAGGCCTTGAGCTGCCAACATACATTTTGCTTCATGTGCTTCCATAACTGTGTCCAAAGCTTTACGGTTAGAAATTACAAGTAGAAATTTCACAAATAATTGTACAGCAATGTTCATGGGGCCGAAACGTTGTGCCACACCAGCAAAAATCCCACGCTCCCCTCCTCCCGGCTAAACGTTGCCACAGCACCAGCTGCCAAAGGGAGGCAACTTTTGCCTGCAGCAACATTAATGTGAGCATCTGAGAAAACCAGTTGTTTACTTTGTTTGAACTATGGATGCTTGAGCCCTGGGGAGAGAAGTTTTCTTTGCGCGTCTCGACTCTCTGACAAAGACACAGATGAATAACAATGTCATTTTCCCTTGTTCTCTTTCTTCCTACCCCACCTTCTCAAATAATTTATCAAGTCTGTTTAAGTTGCAGTGAGTGCAGTAAATTAAATGTGACACGCAAACTACATTATGTGTCAACTTTTTTTTTTTTTCTGGTGGCTTCTTTTTTTCTTTCCAACCAACAGCCTCCTCATTCCTGTTTAATTGCAGCTTAGCAAGAGACCAAATTCACATGCACCAGCAAGAAAACTATAAGAGAGGAATATCTATTCCCTATTAAAATAAAGAAGTAAGGGATATAAGCATGTAGTGTTCGGCTAGGATATATCCTTACTGGCGTTGTGGCGGTTAGGCCACTGAGAAAAAAAACTTCACGCTGCTTAGCATGCTGAGAAGACGCCGGATCATTCTGAATTTTCTATGCTGATTCAGGCTGGTTTGTGCTGTTAGTTCTGGTTTCATGCTGATCAGCCAGCTATTGTGTATTCACAAATTCCCATTTTTATTATAGATTTTATTATATATTGGGCAAACGTTTGGCATAGTTAAGAGACTTTTTATTTTGCTTATTTATTTGGTGTTCAAGAAACAATTCTTACTGTTGAAAAATGGTTTTAGCTACACTGTAAAAAATAAGTGTAATTTTAACTGTAAAATTTTGTAAAAACGCTACGGAAAAAAACTGATAATAGGTTAACAGTAAGTTCCCGTACTATATACAGGGAAAAACTGTAAAAGATCTAACAAAGCATTTAATGTAAATTTACAGTAAAATTCTGTTAATTATACAGCTTTTAGAAGTAAAAAAAGAACAAATCAATGTATAATTTACAGTCTAAAACTGTAAACTGATATTCCCAGAATTCCCTGCGTGACACTCCACGTTTGAAAGTATTTTGTTTAAATAATCATGTTTTTAAATAGTTCTTGTTATCAGTTATGTACATTTGAGCTTTATGTTACATCTTCTGTTGCTTAATTAAAGTTTTTTGCATTATTTAAGTATCATGTGTGTTACCATGATGGTGTTTTGTGTTTCCATAAATGTGCACCTTCTATATGTTAATATATACTTCTGCTTGTGGTGAAGCTACTTGTGATGAGCTTTGATACTTCATGTGGCTTTCTCTTATACAGTACCATCTTTATTATTATGGTGGTTGTCAGTATTTTCAAGGTACAAAACAGATTTAATTTTGTGTGTTGTTGAATTTACTGGTTTATATTCACATGTTCTTGTTTGTAAATTACAGCTTTATATTGTAAAATTAACAGTTTTTGACGTAAATGTGTTTACAGTTTTCTGTATTTTTACAAAATTATTCTGGCAACCACAGCTGCCAAAAAGTTTTTGTAAAAACAACAAGAAATTTTTTACAGTGTACTTTAAAGAGAATGAAAATTATTTCCTGATAATTTACTCGTTTCGTGAGTTTATTTCTTCGAAAAGAACTTAAGGTTTTTGAGAAAAACATTCTAGGATTTTTCTCAATATAGAGGTTCAGTTTTAGTGCAGCTTCAAATGGCTCTACATGATCTCTGATGAGGTATAAGTGTTTTATCTAGCGAAACAAATTTTTGAGAAAAATACAAATGTATAACTTTTTTAATCACAAATGTTCATCTCACACTAGCTCGACTTCATGCATTATGTAATACAATATAATAGGTGGAAGTACCAACCCAGTGTTTACAAACCAAAGAATGTAAAACGCTCTTTACAAAAATAGGTAAAACAATGATGTCAGACAATTTTGAAGTTGGAGGGATAAAAAAATATTTTTATTTTTAGATGTATTATTTATTTGAGATGAAGAACTAACTGCATGTGAACTTTAAAACGTGATTACATAATGAGTGAAAACGCCTTGAATATAACCCTAGCTCCTCGAAGGAATGAGATGCTGCGTCAAACGCTCTGGGGAAACGCCTTTGGCAAGATCAACTCTGAATATCGTGTGCAATCTGTTCAATGGAAGGGCATGACGTCACGGACGGGGTCCGTCCCACAGTCAATCTCCCAGGAATATACACTGCTCCGAACGAGAGGAGTTTGTCCTGGGACCACAGAAGGATCTGGTGTGCCAGCTTGTACAAGGGGCGCGAATGCAGATCTCTCTGGTGACTGATATAAGAGATCGCCAATGTGTTGACGGTGCACACCAACACATGGTGACCTCTCAGGTCTGGGAAGAAATATTGAAATGCTCGATGCACAGCTAGAATCTCATACCAGACAACTGGTATGCCATGTAAGATGGCGACCGTTCCACAGACCGCGGGCAGGGTGGCCGTTCATGACCGCACCCCAACCGGTGAGGGACGCGTCTGTCGCTAGCATTACAGGGCTACCAAGAGCTCCAAGCACCGGGGCCTGATTCAAAAACCAAGGTTTCTTCCATATGTCTAAGGCACGAAGGCATCGGCACATGACCTTGATAGTTCGTAATGGATTCCCCCTCGGGGAAAATCCCTTGGTCTTGAGCCACCACTGTAGGGGTCTCATGTGCAGCAGGCCAAAAGTTATCACGTTGGACGCAGCTGCCATAAGCCCTAACAGTCTCTGAAACTGATTGACAGTGAGTGACTGGCCTTCTCTGACTCTCTTGACTGAGGTAAAGATTGATTCGATCCGAGCAGGAGACAGACATGCCTGCATTGTGGACGAATCCCACACTACGCCTAGATTGGTTGTTCTCTGAACTGGAGAAAGTACACTCTTCTTGCCATTCAGTCTCAAACCCAGCTCCCCCATATGTGGGAGAACGACATCTCGATGTCGAACCGCCATTTTCTCTGATTGAGCTAAAATCAACCAATCGTCGATATAGTTCAGAATGCGGATACCCTGCGTACGGAGGGGAACCAGAGCCGCATCTACACATTTCGTGAATGTGCGGGGTGAGAGTGCAAGGCCGAAGGGAAGTACTTGATATTGGTGGGCTTTGCCCCTGAAAGCGAACCTCAGATACTTCCTGTGTTGTGGAAGGATGGATATATGGAGGTATGCGTCTTTGAGATCTATTGTGACAAACCAGTCCTCGGATCTGATTTGAGCTAAACCTTTTTGACAGTGAGCATTTTGAACTTCATTGACATTACTGAGAGGTTTAGATGACGTAAGTCTAAGATCGGACACAACCCCCTATCCTTCTTTGAAACTATGAAATACCGGCTATAAAACCCAGACTCCCTGTCTAGCAGACATGGGGACTTGTGACTTGGTGACTTGGACTCGAGTCGACTCGAGTCGCTATTTTTAAGACTTGAGACTTGACTCGGACTTGGAAGTTAAAGACTCGGGACTTGACTTGACTTGAGACACGATGACTTGAATGACTTGAGTGTTAATCACATCATGTTTTCAGTTTGAATATAAAATATATAAATTATTTTTTAAAATAAAGTTGATTACTCAGCTGGAGCGCAGGCTGAGAATAGCGTCGAGACTGGATCAGGACACTATCATCAGTCATGCCCTCTCTACCTTACACACACCACGCCCACTTAAATCAGATATCACATCGCATCAACATGTCAGCCTGAGGGTTACCGACGGTCATCGCTTTTGTCTTCAATAATTCGCGCCTAAAAACGCGTGGAAAACGCTGGGTGCGCCGCTTTCTCCTTCTTTCCAAAGCGCTCGGGCAGAAGTGCTCCTTGGGGCGTCTGTCGTTGCTAAGCATCCATGACACACTCTCTCTCAATGGAGACGCGGAAATTTCAGCAAAGGATAAATGGATTTGCAGCACTAAAAATCGCTCGCAGTAGCTCTGCTACTAAATTCATTTCAAAATGGCAATCCATATACAGCTATGAACAGCTGTTCCTTCATCTTAGCTGAGCTTTCAACGTTGATACGGGAAAGGATGAAGCTGATTGGTTAGTTATTGTCACATGACCCGGGGTGCGCTTGCGGCATTCTGAAAAGTTTTAACAAGATGCGGTGCGCGTCGTGAGTGCGTTGCTTCCAGTATGAGCGCACATACCGCGCGCCTACATTGGAAATAGCGAACTTGCGCGCGCAAAAGACATGCTGTGAACGGCCCCTAATGATCTGCTAGCAGGCCGTCAAAAAAACGCATTCCAGGGGCGGCGCTAGGGCTGGGCTAAGGGGGCATAAGCCCCGAATATTTTGTTACCTTGTCTTTCTCATAGAGCAAAACAATTAATCAGAAAAACAAATGTAGCCGCCGCGATTACCCAATCATGAGAAGTGCACATTATATATATATATATATATATATATATATATATATATATATATATATATATATATATATATATATATATACCCCATCACTCTCCTTCTTGCTCAAATAGCCCTTGATGCCTTCAGCGTGAATCTACAATTTTCATAGTCATGAAAATAAAGAAAACTCTTTGAATGAGAAGGTGTGTCCAAACTTTTGGTCTGTACTGTACATAACAAAAAAGTATGAAACAACTGAAAATACGTCATATTTATATTCTATACTGAGAGAGAGAGAGAGAGAGTGTGTGTGTGTGTGAGAGAGAGAGAGAGAGAGAGAGAGAGAGTGTGTGTGTGTGTGTGTTTGAGAGAGAGAGAGAGAGAGAGAGAGAGAGGAGAAATGTAACAAAGTTTAATGTTGTATGTAAACTGTGTTTGAGAGAGAGAGAGAGAGAGAGAGGTGTTCAGAGAGGAGTCTGTTGGATGTTTAGCTGTTATTTGTTTTATGGACTCAATGTTGAAAATGTAAAACATTTCAAACACTGTTGGCAGAAGTGAAAAATAAATAATTTTAGGAAGTTACAATT
Source organism: Carassius auratus (assembly GCF_003368295.1). Taxonomy (NCBI): domain Eukaryota; kingdom Metazoa; phylum Chordata; class Actinopteri; order Cypriniformes; family Cyprinidae; genus Carassius; species Carassius auratus. The sequence continues at coordinate 2,160,634 of NW_020528142.1, forward strand.
TTGTTTGATTCCATGATGTATTTTACTGAACATGAGTATTTACAATGCAAATCCAAATTATTTTAATTTACTGACAGTTACTTATATCTTGTCTTTTAACTTTATTAAGATCAGATTCTGCAGGTAAAATAACAATATTAAGGTGACTTGACTTGGACTTGACTTGACATAGCTTGTGACTTGACTTGACTTGACTTGCCCAAGAAAAAAATACTTGGGACTTACTTGAGACTTGAAGGTTAAGACTTGAGACTTACTTGAGACTTGCACATGTGTGACTTGGTCCCATCTCTGCTGTCTAGAGGAGGGACCACCTCGATGGCCTCCTTCCTTAATGCTGCTGGGGGCTGACTACTGTCGGTGTTTATCCCCATTGAATGTGGCCGGTGGATGGCCAAACTGAATGCGATAGCCTCTTTCTACTGTGTGCTGGACCCATTGAGATACATCTGGCAGTAGTTTCCACGCTGCTAACTGATGTACTGAGGGAATCAGTTTCTCGAGACTGACCTCTGGTGTAAGAGGCCCCCGAAGGGGCAGCGAGTGTCTCACCCCCGCTACGCTAACGGGCTGTAATAACTGAGAGCGGTGCTCGCTGGAAGCCGCTGTGCCCTTAAACTCTGGCAGGGTTGGCAGACCCACCTCCCGAGGGCACTGAGGTGAGACGGGCACCGTGTAATGAGGTGGACACCGCTCTAATAACGAATAGCTTAGTCACACAAACAATATCAATCCCCTCTGAGATTAAATAGCTGCTCATTAATGCTGCCCGTATAATGTTAGGCATAACACTGTTTGTTGTATACTGGTGCTTAAGCAACTTTATGTTTGTGCAACTAAAAGCTTGCCGACTCCCTCCGTGTCAATCTCCTCTGAGAAAGAAAGGCAGAGCGTCAAGCCCAATGCTTGGGGGGAAGAACCGAAGCTCGGGCATCAGAATCCAGGAATCGGGCAGATCTGATGGGTAAGGTAGGAGATAAGGACGTGCCCGTCTCCATTCCCTCCATCAGATCGATCTGCGAACCCAATGAATGCCGGCGCTGCTTCGCCTTGGCGAAAGCAGGACCGGTATCGCGAGGAACGCTGGCAAAGGCTCACTTCTCCAAGAGAGCCCCCCGGGATCAAAGTGCATGTGAAATCATATCATAGAACACGCACAGACCGTGTGTATCCCAGCCTCTAATGTTTATCTTTGTTGAGCAGGGAGGAACACACAATCTGAAATGTGGTCTGGATTCACTCTTCAGATGCCTAGTCTTAGCTTTGCTCTTTGACATACTAAAGCTACTTAAAGGAGCTAATAGTGACAAACGACAATAAATAAGACTGACAGGACAGAATGACATGCACACACAGAGCGCTTGCTGAAAGACAAGAAGCTGAAGTCAGCTGCATGGCACGTGCCTTCATAGCTTCCTGGTCGCTACTTCACCCCGCCCGTGATGTCACGCCCTTCCATTGAACAGATTGCACACGATATTCAGAGTTGATCTTGCCAAAAGCGTTTCCCCAAAGCGTTCAAAGCAGCTCGAGTTCCTGAAGAGGAACACACATGACCACAAAAGAGCATTTGTGGTTCAAAAGTATATAAATGTTTTTTGTTTGTTTGTTTGTTTGTTTGTTTTTTGTAAAAGGACCAGTCATTTAATTTTCTTTTCCTGGGATCATGTAGAGCCCTTTGAAGTTGCAGCACTGAAACTGCAATTTGGACCTTCAGACTGTTGGTCACTGTTCAAAAACTTTAATTTCTTTTTGACCGAAGAAAGAAAGATGTGAACATCTTGGATGGTAAACTACTTCTAAATTAAAAGCAAGGATGCATTAAATTGATCAAAAACATTTCTGAACGTTACAAAAGATTTATATAAAAATTACAGCTCATTCGAAAATGAACATTTTTGAAACTCTCTAAAATCTCTTATATATTTTATATCTTATACATTTATATGTCTATGTAGGATCTAAGATAATTTAATAATATTCAAATACTGTTTAAAGTGTACTGTAAATTTCAGTAGGTTGGGAAGACCAAATTATATTTTAACCCACACCATTCTCTATCCATCTGGTGCTTTAACATTTACTTATGTGTCCCTTTAAGCCTGACTTTTCATTCTTTCCATTTCCATTCATTGTCTATGAAATTTCTGACAGCCGGGCCATTAATGTGACAGCAATGTTTAGGCTTTTTACTCCACTGGTGTAAAAAAAAAAAAAAAAAAAAAAGCAGTGTGGTATGTTGTAGCCACGCAGCGATCAAGGTCAACCCTAATAATTTATTTAATATTTATTAATTCATAATTGAGTACTATAATAATTAATGGCATTACTATTACTTGCATCCTTCACCTTCCACCCTTTCCCAATCTTAATGAAATCCTTATTATTATTATTATTATTATTGTTGTTGTTGTTGTTGTTATAGTTATCTTTGTCATCATTATTGCTAAAAAATACTTCTTGTCTCCACTAGTAAATCCCTTTTTAGTTATACTTTTTATACAGTATATGTTATAAATCTGACAGATACTCAAAAAAAAGGGGGGGGGGGTGCTGTACATTTTTAGAGGGTGGGTCATCTGGCTGTATCTCTTCCTTTCCACACTTGAGACATTATAGATGGCACTCAGCGCAAAGCACAAACCACAATCTTGTAGTTTCGGATGTGCCAGAGCTGATAAGAGCACCCTATAATTTATGGATCAGCATGAATGTAACTGTCATTCCTTTTCAAATTAACATCAGCAATCTAGTCTCTTTATCCAACTGCTCTTGATTCAGTAATTAACCAGCATCATCATACAGTAAATCCTGATTGAGCAGTCAAACATCCAAAAAAAAACTGAATCTAATTTTAATCTAGAAATAATTATGCTTCATTAAAGATTCTTACCTTTACAAGCAACAATTATTACTATTACAATCTAACATTAAAACGCATTGAACATTCAGCTGCAAAACAATTGACAAAAACACTGGCATTACAGTAAAAGCCTCCAAAAAAATCTAAAATAGTTTTTTTTTTACAATGTTTGCCAACATTTGAAATTGCAATTCAGCAGTTGCATTCGTGTGCACATACCCAAAGCAGTCCACTCATTTACATATTGTGGCTTTAAAGGCACTTAGCGAGGAAACACTAGTGCATGTCAGTATCACTCATTGAAGCGAAGATGACTTGTTTACATCCCCTGCGATGCAAAAGTGATAAGGGAGAGAAAAGTGAGGGAAAGAGAAAAGAGAAAAAAAAAGATGAAACTGTAAATCCTTATCAGGAGGGAAAGGCAAAGGAGAAAGACGAGCAAAGGGGCCCTTAGATCAAAGCGCGACAAAATGTGCCGAGTGTTGACTCCAGGTACTGGGATGGGTCCGACTCACCTCGCTGTCACTTCTATCCCTTTCATCACCCAGGGCCTTGCAAAACAGGATATGAATAAGTCATGCTTAATATTGTCACCCTGATAATGGAGAGGGAAAGGCCCCAGAATCAGAAAGGTGTCACATTAAAAGCAAAGTGTTTGAAAGGAGCGATTCTGACTTTTTCCTTTTCCCCTCGACAAGATTTTATTTTTCAAAGTGGCACTAAAAGCTTGAAAGACTAATGTTGCTGTAGTGTTGAGGGGTTAGGCTCTATATTGCTGAATACACTCGGAGGATATATTGTGCTCCAAGAAGCAAATATCTCTAAGCACAGGCACAGAATCGAATTTCAGCGCTTGAAAACATTGCACATTTGATAGGTGAGGTTATATAAATCATAAAACCAGTTTGTGTTTTGTGCAGGAGGAGGCTGTTCTCCACCTAAATTGTGATTTTACAGATTCTTGAGAATACGTAACTTTATTCTATACTCATATTCTGACTAATATTAATTAACTACTTGTGCTTACTATATGGTTAGTATTAGGGTTTGGCCTAGGGTTACTTGCTCGTAATTATGCATAATTTATTGTTATTATAACAATAAGTACTTGTCAGCCGTGTAACAAGGACACCTTAAAATAAAAGTGTTATCAATATTAAATATATATTTAATATTAAATATGTTAATATTAAATATAGTGTTTTAAAATATGGAGTTCTGGCAATAGGTGTATAGGCAATAGACCTATCACAACAGACTGGGCCATCTGACCAATCAGGGCAGAGCAGGCTCATTGGAAAGGAGGGGTTTAGAGAGACTGAATCTTACAACTGCTTTGAACAAATCGTTTGAGAATTGTTAAAAAATATAGATTTTAAATCCATATTTTGAAAAAACTAAAGCATTTTTTGATCTTCCATGCATGTAAACCTATTATGGGAGACTCCCAAAACAAAAAGAAGTCTCTTATGCTCACCAAGGCTGCATTTATTTGATCAAATTACAATAAAATAGTAATATTGTGAGATGTTACTACAATTAAAAATAACTGCTTTCTATTTGAATCTATTTTAAAACATAATTCATTCCTGTGATGGCGAAGCTGAATTGTCAGCAGTCAGGACTTCCCCAGACAGAATCTTCAGTTTCACAGATCCTTCAGCAATTATTCGAATGTGCTGTTTTGCTACTTTAGAAACACTGATTATTATCATTAAGGTTGATTCATTTTTACTGATTTTTTTTTTTTTTTTTTTTTTTTTTTTAAATGAGAATTTCAGGATTATTTGATGAATAAAAAGTTGAAAATAACAGCATTTATTTAACATGGAAATCTTCGGGTAACAACTGAACTGCCACTTTTTAACTCTCTTCTGAATTTGACGAGAAAAATTTGAGATCATTTTGAGGTCTCTGAGCACAGTTTGGGTTTATGGCATTGTTTATACACACGCACATTTGATTCTTTCCTCTTAAAACACAATAGAACATTTTTTGTTTGTTTGTCTCTTTTGTTTTTATTCCCATTATTTTTCCAAAACTTTCCAGCTCCATTAAGAACGTGTGAGAACCGGTTAACTTTGACATTAGTACGACATTTGAAGTCGGTGTCAAAATATTCGATGTATTCTATGTTTGCATGTGTTCGTGAATGACTGAATGAAGTGAATAAAGGCTTCATTTTAATTTTTTTTCTATCACATCACTTTAAAAAGACTATATAAAAATGTACACGAGTTAAGCTTTGTCTGTTATTTTCAGTAAAATCGTACATTCATAATATGGAAACAAATAGCTGAAACATTCTTCAGAATATCTTCTTTTGTGGTTTGTACCAAAATGGAGGTGAGTAAGCGAAGACATAATTTTCATTTTCAGGTGAACTCTTCATCTGATCTCCATTGCTGTCTAGGAGAAACAATTATATGGAAGTGATTTTGTTCCAGTGGGTAAGGTCCACACGGCATAGAAGCACGAGGTTGATGGCAACAGCCGACCGTACATTAAAGATCCATCTCTCCATGGACATGCGGTAATGCGGCCCAGAAAGTGCTCTGCCTCATCTGCTCACACAATGTACTTGTCTGTCTCCCTATTCCTCTCCACCACAATCTACCCCTCTCTCAAACAATCTCCATCCCATCTACAACTCTTAGCCAGAGATGACTTAAGTCAGAGGAAGAATCCATTTACAATGTGTGCTTTGGAGCAGCTCCCTGACAATGCATGGCAGATTAGAGTGACATCTGTGATGAATCTTTCATAAACACTTTCTCCAGCACCGAGGCTTCTCTGAGTTCCCCGCGCCGTAGTGAGTGCCTGTTCAGATGTCATCTCGACGGGTCTTCAGACTGAGGGGAGAGTGACACGGAACCCGCTGAGTGGGGCATTAAAATTCATCCAGAAGTCACACACACACACAGCTGCCGCGCATCGCGACGGCAAGCCGACCCAACCCCAAAAGGCACTGCGACATGTGTCCACTGACTAGTTCAGCTCTCAGAGTCAATTTCATGTCCTCATCAATTCTTCACTGTGATTCCCCGCATTTGTTTCATTTGCATAACTTTTGTCTGTCTGTTTTCCCCGCTTTGAGTGGGAACACAGTTTTCCTTTCTTTGACATCCTCTTTAAGAATGCAGCTTCAAATTTAATGCGAGCAAAAGAAATATATAAATATATCAAAGGTTGACATGACGTTCCTCCGCATTATTCTCTTTGAAACGCGTTTCTGTTCGTGCATTAAGGATACTGAGAGATGAGTGACAAGAGGGCACGGGCGCACACGGAGACACAGGTTACCTCACGCAAACATGCCACATCCTGTTCCAATCTATCCCCTGCCAAAAGTCTGTCTGCGATGAAGCCGGTGTGCAGCAGCAATACCGGCTAGCAGAACAATGCAGCAACTAGCCTTTGATTCTATTTGACACTTGATTTCAACACCATTAATATCTTCAATGAAAAGAAAAAGTTTCAGTTCTTAAATGCCGCAAAGACACTTTTTATCTCATGAAACATGAAACTAACGCATACAAACACGAATAGTTCTGGTCCCAAAGAGGGTATCGGTTTTACATCTTTTATTGTATTTGAATTCTTTATGGCACTATTGTTTTAATTCAAGTCATAATTCATTTTAATTCATCATTCTTTTGTCTACCATGGGCTCATTTGCTTGTACATTGGTTTCCATGTGCATTCGCTTTCATTTATAGATAGGCTACTTCAGCTTTCAAGCACACTGACAAGCGGATAAATAATACAATAATTGCTAAAGTGGCTCCCAAATTTAACCTATAAAGCATAGACCAAAAATAAATTTCTAAAACACCTGGTGAAAGCCCTTTTTAAATGTTTAATCACCTTTTCTTATTGTAAAAAGTTCTACTAGGGTTTCCACTCATTCGCATGCAGCCCAGTTCCCCGAGTGCGGCTGATTTTGATGGGTTTTCTGCATTTGCTTGCTGCTTTTCCCACTTTCAGCACTCGATCGCTGTCCATTGTCCATTTTTGGGGGTGTTTTGGTGTTGGGGGTTGGGGTACAGATACTGAAGGGAGTTAATGCAAATGATGTCTTGTATTAAATATTGATCCCACTCCATTTCAACTGAAGGTAGACCTCAAACTCGCAAACAGACGCTTGTCTCTTTAAATCAGCAGAACTGTCGCTTTTGTGGCTGTCTGTTTACAAAATAAGATACTGAAAATGAGACCTGGTCCCAAAAGACGACCTCCTTGTTTAAATATGAATAATAAATACATATTAGATAAATAATTCTGCATTCTGAATTATTGAGAAGAGGAAGGATTTATGGATTTGTGAAACTCACAGCACTGAAACTAAGGATAACGTCAAGCAATAAGTGTCATGACTCATTGGTAAGGCACATACACTTTGTGAGAGTGAAAAAGTTGAACGTTTAAAGGTATAGTTCACTCAAAAATGAAAATTATATCATCAGTTACTCACCCTTGTGTTGTTCCAAACCCGTAAGACCTTTGTTTATCTTCAGAACACAAATTCAGATATTTAAGATGAAATCCTAGAGAGAAAAAAATATATTAAATAAAGCCGTTATTAAAACTATTCTCGTAGCTTCATAAAATTACAGTTGTACCACTGATGTCACATGGACTATTTTAATAATGTCCTAACTACCTTTCTGGGCCTTGAACATGTCTGTTGCATTGCTGTCTATGAAAGATCAGAAATCTTTCATCAAAACATTCTAATTTGAGTCTGGAGATGAACAAGGTCTCACAGGTTTGGAACGAATAATAATGACAGAACATTCATTTTGAGTGAACTATCCCTTTAAGAGAACCAAAAGCTGTTGATAACATTTCAGCATGACCTCAGGAACAAAATCAAGTGAAGCAACTTTATCAATGTGCTAATGCACAATATGAAAACATTTCATTCAGATGAAAGGAATTTTAAAGAATATAAGCTCAATTGACAGCTTTGCATAAAATGTTGATTAACTCCACCACCAAAAAAATTTAAATTAAATAAAAATTCTGGGCTCCATTGAAGCACATACAGTTTCAGTACACTTAATACACTGAAATAAAGGTTCCATAAGACGGTTGTCACAGTTATGCCACAAAAATAACCATTTTGGGTGCGCCAAAGAAACTTTTGTTGAAGAATTGAACCTTCTTTGTTTGATGTGAAAGGTTCTTCATTGAACATTAGATGGCAATAAAGAATCTTTATTTAAGAAACGTAATGAAATGCAAACTTTTGCCGTGACAATGTATAACCAGCTTTACAGCTCAGAGAATTTACTATTTCTTTTTCTTTCTTTTTTTTTAATACAAGTTTTAACAAAATAATTAATGTAATTCTCCTCATATATATCTGTAAATATATTGTATTGAGCCTTATATTGAACCTGAATACCCCATTACATAAATGTTAGTAGAAACGAAATCCTGTACACAGGGCTCAATATTTTAACAGAGCAAAAATTGACTTTTTAACTCAGGTTTCACATATAATGGCTATGATGTTAAAGCAGGGTCAAAAGCTAGTCTAATGTACACCTTTCCAATTGCAGTGTTGCTGCAAGTTCGGGCCAAACCTCGTTAACTCAAACAACACAAAAATGTGCTGATGGTCTATGTGCTAAATTGGCTTTGTTGCCATTATGTAGCCCTTTTCAAAGAAGAAATGCCTTACAAACCCATTGAACGAAAGGGGTGGTTCACTCCCCAGAGCAAGAGAGCAAAAGGTGGCGAGACTCATCCCTAATAACATCATTTAGAATTCACCTTCTCAAAATAGACTAATGCCTTCTTGCCTTGAGGGCCCTTCATACCTTAACAGAAAACTCTTTAGTTCAGGTTCCATTAAGCTAGAACACCATGCTCTATTAGTGCAACGTGTGCAGCAGAGAGAGAAAAAGAACAGAGGGGGAGGGATGGAGCGAGAGAAAGGTGTGCATGTGAGATAGAAGAGAGAATGTGTGTGCTACCTCAGGTGATCCTACTTTTTGTTTTTAAACACTCTGAGAGCAACGTCACAGTGCTTGACAGCTTGTTAATGTCACCTCGTTGTTCCTGAAAATCCCATGGTGCTTTGCATTAGCACTCTGCTTGCCTCACATCCCCGGGCGGCTTCACTAAAGTAGCACTATGAACACACACTGCCCAGGAGCATCACTCATACACACACACACACGAAGGCTCAGCATACGGCAGCCAGTGTAGTGCTTATGAGAATAAGACTGCGTTTTTAATGATTGTTAAGTAACACAAGAATACAGGAATGTTTACACTGCCACTTATGTACAAAGGAACATCCAACTGAAAATATATTACAGAAGAGCGTGAAACATACATATCCTGTTACATGTCAGAAACTCTATGAGCTGTTTAATCGACAAGGATGCTCCAAGAAAAGCACATTACATTGTAAAAGCATTATAGAACTATATATTTATGGTTGGGCCTAAAAAGTATACTGTGGTTATGCTGCAGCTCTAAACAATTCTGTTGAAATCTGTTAAAATGTTAATGAATATTTTAAAACTATGCAGATATGATAAAATCCAAAGAAATCTGTTGATTCAATAGCTTGTGGTAACTGTGAGTTTTTCACTGTGAAATTTCAAAAAGTGAATCAAGTAAAAAGTTGTATTTATGGACAGCATAAAAAAATAGTTTTTCTTTTTTTACATTGGTTATTTTTTTTAGGTTAGTTTTTCTTTTATATTGAAGTTTTTGTTGCTTGATAATTTAATACATTAAAAAATCAACAATCATTACGTATAAATTTGAATCATTTCTGTCAAATTTGGTTTTTAACTGCCTTGAAAAGCTTTTTTTGTAGTTCTGATAGCCTGCACTAATTAAAAAAAAAGTATATCACATAATCCAAAAGGTATTTCTGCTGTTGAGCTCATAATATACATCTATTTTCATCGCCTCGGGGTGCTTTGCTCTGCACAACCTATTTAATTCAGTGTCTCTAGAGTGCATCATATGATTCTGGCTTTAGGCAACAAAAGCTTTTTACTGATGGTTTATCAACTATGAGCTCAGAGAACAGAACTAGGAATGATGAGCTCTGCTAAATAGACTACATGAATACAACTTTGCACCTGACTGAATATCATCACACATTTTATCTATCCATCAAACACTACTTATTAACAAAGATCATCTCATTGACTGAATTCGCCGTCAATCAGTACAGATAGACTTGGTCAGGAATATAGCCACATACATTGTCATATGATTTAAATGTTTTGATTGAAATGTTGTTATATATTTAAGCATATATGTTTACACAAAGCAACTTTCAATGGATTCTACATTTTGACAGGTCTTGCATTTCTTGGGAATCAAACTCATGAGCTGCTGGTGCCATGGTCTCCTGGTTGAGCTTTAGAGAATCAACACTTACAAGTCAATTCAATTTCAAATAAGAGTGAAAACTTATATTATATAAACTTATAGTATACATTTTAATAAGAAGGAATACTTTAATGACATATATACCTCTACATAAAAGCCCGGGCATTTGTACGATTTGTGGATGCCCCAGAGATGACTTCGATGGCAATGACATGTGTGATATACTGTGTAGCCCTGCCCTCTAGTGTTCTACTGTGGACTTGCAGCTGGGCATATCAAATTGAGGTTTGGTACATTTGGAATATATAGAGATTGGTTTATCTTTTCATTAAGGGTGTATAACAATTATTCATATGGTAAATGTTATTTGATTTTCCCCTCTAAATAATCTATACACTAAAATGTTAAAGTTTAGGGTTGGTGAGAATTTTTAATGTTTTTAAAAAAAGTGTCTTAAGCTCACCAGGGCTACACTTATTATCAAAAATGTAGTAAAGCGGTAAAATTTTGACATAATCTTGCCATTTCAAATAATTAATCAGTATTTCATTATTTTTTTTCCTGAGATGCAAAGCTGAATTTGCAGTTATACTTTACTGATTATATATATATATATATATATATATATATATATATATATATATATATATATATATATATATATATATATATATATATATATATATATATATATATATATATATATATATAACAAAAACTTCTAGAAACAATTCTTACTAAGTCCAATTTTTTTTACTTTATGCAAATGTTATACAACAGTAAAATCTAAAATTAACCACATTAAATTAAGTACACTAACTGGATATGCAAAAATGTTTTGTTTTGTTCTGTTCTGTTTTGTATGCCACATGCTTGCATTTTGAGCATGTCCAGCAATTAATGTTTTTTTCTGATTATTGATAATTGGCTTACAATTAATCCATATTCATGCATTACCTTCATCGAAACGTAAAAAGTCATTGCTAATTCATTTTCCTCATTTGTCAAGTTAAAGAATACAGATAATGATAAAGACAGACATTTTTTCTTACTAATATGGTGTCTGCTTGACCACTGGATGAATCTGGAATGAAATTAGATTATACCAAATAAGAGACAGAAAAGATAATGAAATAGATAAAAGATGTATAGGATCTCTTAAGTATATGTAAAATTAATATCAGTCTGAAAGACTTGGCTTGCAGCCACTTTATCAGACCGAGCTTAAAATCCACTGTAATCAGCCCAGCAGAGACTGTGAGAACTACATCTACTCACAACCACTTATTTTGCTTGCATTGTAGTGCACCAACCATGGATATAAACACTAGCACATTCCCCTAATGGTCTCTAAATCATAACTGGCCTTTCCCCAGTCATAGAGCCATGCCTGGGGCAGCCAGGCAGGGTGATCCGACCCTCACCCCCACCTCTATAAACCCTCTGCCCCTTAGCATATTGCAGTCTTTCCTTGATCATTTCAACCCATTTAAGCCTGAGGGCCTCTCTTTCGCTCGAATGTGGGGTGAGGAGAGCGATCACGTCCAGCCAGGGCACAGGGTTCTGGGGATAACTCTTACAGGCCCCAAAGCTTGGTGTCACCGAGGGTGGGTATGAAGCCTTCTGTTCTGGTAGATCATTTAGATTGCTGTTGGATGAAGGCCAATTACTTCTGTCAAGTACTGATGAATGTGTTGACCCTTTCTTGTTGTATGTTCGCCGTAACAAACTAAAAAACTATCATGTAAATTGTGAGTAGCACTTCTCATCAGAAACGTTTATGTCTTTGAGTGTAGTGGCTGTTGTCAACCAAAAGATGGCAGCAAAAGATGATTGAATACAAAATGCCTCAAAGGCCAGAGTTTGTTATGTTTCTTTCTTAGAGTCTGGACAGTTAAGTGCACTGGAAAAAGGGTGTAGAAACCATTTTCACAATTAATCACAAAGAAACAGCAAGTAACACTTAAATGTACGTTACACTTATAGGTGGAGTTACACTTATTATGTAAATGGGTTCAATTCATATTCCTTCTAAATGCAGCTGTGTTCCTGTGCTTGATTGCTCCTTAAGCATCACATACTTCCTAGCTGATCAATTTTGTTGCCATGAAGACCCAATGAGCCACTTGTGGAACTTCACAATGACCTAGGAAGAGAAAAAAAGCTGGACAAGGCAATAAAAAGGTTGGCAAAGATTTGAACCTCTCTGAAAGCACTACAATGTCCATTGTAATGAAATGAAAAAAACACATGGCCCAATCCAGACACTGCTAAGATCAGGCTGTCCTACAAAATTGAGCAACAAGGCAATGGGAGCAATTGTAAGTGATGTGACCAAATGGCCAGCTACAACACTTGACAGAGCTTCTTGGACAGAAATAAAAGGACTGTCCAAACATCAACGTCTTCAGCACTTCTTAGAATCGGGAAGGTGTTTTTTGTTTTTGTTTTTGTTTTTTTTTGGGAGAGCAGGTAGAACTAAGAAAAAAAAAAGGCAAAAAATTGCACTCATCAGCCTGACAAACTAAATGCAGTCTAGCACCCTTTTAGCAACCATTCTTTCTATCAAATATAGTGGAAGAAGCATCGTGCTTTGGGATTCAGCAGGAGCAACAAGGCAGTTTTTGGAATCAAGAGAATGTGGATAAGTCCTCAAGTGTTCAACCTGTGTTTAGGTTGAAAATTCATTTTCCAGCAGCACAAAGTACACAGCAAAACCTGGCTTCAATAAAACAGAGCAGAATGATTTAGCCAGAGCACAGATTGAATTCAGAAGACCTGTTTGGATGATTGCTTTAAAAAGTCCATCGCTTTGCTGGAAAAGAATAGCAATAGTGACACTCTGTCAATTGAAAAAAGAAAGAAAGAAAGAAAGAAAGAAAGAAAGAAAGAAAGAAAGAAAGAAAGAAAGAAAGAAAGAAAGAAAGAAAGAAAGAAAGAAAGAAGTGTTCCTTTGCAGATAATACAAGAAAAGCAGCCACGTTTTTATAACAGCTATCAGTTAAAGCTGCAGTGGGTAACTTTTGACGCTCTAGTGGTTAATAAACAGAACTGCTTGCGTCTTGCGGAAGAACATTGTAGCCGGAGCTACTTCTCTCTGTTTATGTCTATGAAGAATCACAAAGGTACTGGGTTACTCCGCCGCGGTACCCCCGAAGCAATCTAAAATAGTCCGAATATAAACACTTATTATAGGTGCACCCTAGTGATTCAGCACAAGCTAAAAACACGGTTTTGAAAATGGATTCATGGTGTACTCGCTTATTATGTTAATTTTTCTACATTTTGAACACAAACAAAGTTACGGACCGCAGCTCTGATTGGTTGTTTTTTACCAGGAGCGATGGAGTTTCTGCAAATGGCAATAGGACCACTGGGAGGAGCCAGAGGAGCTTGATTTTTTTCACAGATTATCTGTCTCATATTCTACTGTAAGGACATAATGACAGGTTTCATAAATATGTAAAAAAATATTTTTTTACAAAAGTTCCCTACAGCACCTTTAATCAACAGGTTTGTGACAGAGAACAGAGATCTAGATACAAATTGTGAAGCAATACTTTGGACATATAATATAATATAAAACACATTTAATAATTAAAGCCCATCCTTGAGATTCAAAGAAAAATGTACAGGTGTTGGAAATAGTATTTCATCCATAAACCAATGGATATGCCAAAGCTTGTAACCTACAAACAACAGTTCACCTATTCATGAAATGAGGAAACAATTAAAACATACTGATATAAACAGACATGTGAAAAAGTGAACTCCTTCTGTAACTTTTTCCAGAAAGCCTATTAAAATACTATAAGATCAAATGATCCTTCAAAGATCTGTCTACATTTGCATTTATCACCGCACGTGCGCTTAATATTAATAAATCAAAACAAAATATTATATAGGCTAACCAATACCTTTTGGAATAAAAAACTTTGACAAAGCATGATTATGGTGTATTATTTATACCATTTGAATATATAAAAAGTTAATATTTAGTAACTTATATTTTAAACACATATTGGCAGTTGTCGTAGAGCTAGGGTGATATCAGGTAAAATGGGCCATCAGGTAAAATGGGCCATTTAAGGTTTGGGGGTCCTAGCCCCTCTGGAATTTAGAACCAATGACTACAACATGTTTCAAACTATTGTCATAACTGTGCTTGACAAGTAACAGGTGATTTAATTGGTTTATGGTTGCTGTGGTGGGTGGGGTAATAATTCTTATCAAGACTGCACCAGAGAGCTGCATGGTAAGTAGCCTGGCATACCAAATGTAACTAAACTATTATAAGGATGATAAATCTATAAAAAAACAAAAATGCACATAAAAAAATTATGCATAATATCTGCCTTGATGGCATCAATCAGAAATAATGTTGTTAGTTTGGTATAGGAACATATTTTTTGAAAAAGTGATGTTTTTCTTGGCGGCCCAATTTACCTTAACCCACTGAGGTAAAATGGGCCACATGGTTTCAGCTAAAATGGGCCATCATCTGTGTCACTCACAAACACATATACACATGTGTGTGTGTGTGTAAATTAGCTGTTTTTTTTTTAATTTAGCTGACACTTTTATCCAGAGCGACTTACAATTACTATATATATATATATATATATATATATATATATATATATATATATATATATGTCAGAGGTCGCACGCCTCTGGAGCAACTAGAGGTTAAGTGTCTTGCTCAGGGACACATCGGTGTCTCACAGTGGATTTGAACCCAGGGCTCTCACACCAGAGGTGTACAAACATAAAATGTGATCCATGTTCTGCCTGGTTTCATGAGAGCTGTGGTGAAGAGAATGGCATCTGTGATGACGATGGTTTAATTTGCAAAGACTGTGTTTGAAAAAAACTTTCATCACACACACACACAAATCAGTTATCAGTTATCAATTTTGGATGTGAATTTTTGTAATTTGCACATTTTGTTCTAAATGAATTGTTCACACACACACACACACACACACACAAAAACACACACGCATACACAACTGACATCAGTTCACTGATCTATGTTGTTTCAAAATTGACTTTTTTAATTGCAAATTTGAATATGTGGGTTTGCACCCAAAATGTATTTTTTTTAATGGCACATATGGATATGTTTGTTTAATGCAGTTTAAATGTTATGTGGCTGTATAAGCAGTTGTTTTGAAATAATTAAAATTGATGATAAATTACTATTTCCCTTTGCAGTTTGACTGGCCCATTTTACCTGAACAGCTGGCCCATTTTACCTTAAACTGCTCATGCAAAAAAAGTTGGCACAACTGATGTTTCAAGAACTGTAGGGCCTAAATAATTATATTTTATTACATAATTTCAACACAAAATGATCAAAAACAGTCATTATTAATCATAAATACACATGGAATAGGCATATATGGTATTGTATTATTGTCCCAAACGATTTACCAAAAAGTGGCCCAATTTAGCTGATATCACCCTATCTATTTCCGCCAATGAAAATAGTTCCACATGAAAGTCAACTGAGAAACAAATGGCGTTTCGTTCGGTGGTGTTTTAAGCGTATCCTTTTACTCACTCAGTTACTCATAAAGACACTTGTTGCAGTCTGTCTACCTGGAGCTCGTAAACACGGATAAGCGGAGTGATACAATTGATGGACTATGCGTTCACATCACGTTGAAACTTCCGTAATGACAGAACGTAGCTCGAAATATCATAATAATTATAGCGTGAAGGCACAGATTTGAACCGTATAGAAACATACAACATACTTTAAATTAAAGTAAGAACTGTGTATTAAATTCATTCAGTTATTAAAACATCCATAATAATGAAATACTCTGGAGTCTAAATAAATGTGTGGTGCAGTTTGACCACTTGATGGCAGAGATCTTCAAGGCTGACCTGATGAGCTACTGTATTTCATTTTGCTATTCCTAGAACAATATGAGTCCGTCACTGGTGAAAATCACTGCAGTGAATCTTGAGCACTGCGTCCAACCACCACTGGTCCATCTTTCCACCGATCTAAAGCACTACATATACATTTGACAGCGCTTTAACTGTAAGCATAAATGTGTTGTTATGTCTCCATTAATCCTGATATATTGTAGCCTACATACCTACAAACCATAAGATCCATAATAAAATAAGAGAGTCTTCGAAACAGGCCTTTAAATAAACCTAATCATTTATACATTATTAGGGGTTGACTTTACAGATTATGCTGCATTTTTTAAATTTATTCCAATTCTAGTTTCAGTGCATCATATAGATTTTAATATAATTGCCTGGATAAAATGAGTATCTGCTTTACCTGTTTATGTCTAGCGTCTCTATAGTGCTCATAATGTGAAAGTATTTCCTTTTTAAAAACATGAAATACAGTCTTATGCCATATTGTCACCTGTGTTGCCATTTACAAAGCATTTGAAGAGCCATCTATGAACCTGGATTGGCTTTTTAAGTAGTAAGCTGCAGAATAGTTATCTAGGTTTAAGCATTTTCATTGCCATCAAGCCCAGAGTGGAAAGAAAACAAGATGCACCTGCACATTTTGACACAGTGTAATTGGAATATACACTGAACAAAATTATAAATACAACACTTTTGTTTTTGCCCCCATTTTTCATGAGCTGAAGTCAAAGATCAAAGCCTTTTTTTGTGTGTGCACAAAATGCCTATTTCTCTCAAATGTTCACAAATCTGTCTAAATCTGTGTTCGTGAGCACTTCTCCTTTGCCGAGATTATCCATCCACCTCACAGGTATGCCATATCAGTATATGTATTAAAAGCTCTATGCATTTCTCATTTATGATCAGTGTCCTTCGCTTCCAAGTGTACATGCCATGGCGACATAGTTCTGGTAGCTGACTAACAGCATCAATTTTAGTAAGAGCAGTGAGCTGCTATCTTCTCCCCTGACAACCCGGTCGATAGAATTCTCAAAGTGACACTGCACAGCAGACATAAGTGCTCAACCTGCCATGTCACTTTGAGTCTAACAGCTCCTAACTGCACAACCTCATCTCAGCAGCCTTTGTGTCTCTGTCATGATACAAACATGCCGTGATAGACATGCAAAATGATGCTTTACTGATTCAGCCTAATTGTGTTTATGAAAATATCCTGGCTTGTCATCTAGGATGGCAAAATTGAGATTGTGTAAAACAGAGCCATCATAAATCTGCTCTTTGACTTTAATACCCTCCACTACCATATGCCTAAGACGTTTAAAACTATGATAATCTACAGTGAATTAAACGATTTCAGTATTCATTACATGAAAATTATTTGTATAAATTCTTCAAAAATGATGCAGTCCCACAGCTTTATGGTGACATTTCCACTAAACCAAACAATTCTGACTCATTTAAGTTTTCTTCTCTACTTGATTACCAATGAGTATCAGTCAAAAGTGTGAGATGATAACAAATGAGGTAGCAAAAAAAGAAAGAAGTAAAAAGATTTAAAAAAAAATAAAGATTTGGATACAATTCCGGGAAAAGTATGAAATTGGAGGTAAATCAGTGCTCATTCACGTGAGTGATGATCACTGTGTGAATTTTAAAAGACACAATCTGAGAAGTGCTAATGAGTCACAAATGCCCGAGAGATATTTAGCAGGTTAACATTCAGACTGTTATCCAAGTCCTGCAGTGTGAAATGTTTTTTGACTCAAAGTGACATTGGCGACGACATACAGTTTTGTAGTGTTAAAATAAATGCAATCTGACAACTTTGAAAGTTAATTAGTGCATGGACAGAATTACATTAAACCTCCATATACAGGCCTATAGATGGGTTTTTTCACCAACTTTTAAAGTGCATTCATGTGCATTCAAGTCACATTAGCAAAATTGCAGTGAATTTTTTCAGAAAAAAAATGTACATTGTCTGTTGTAGTATGTAGAGATTATCCTTTCTGAAGCACCTTTCACACTTTTGTGTTCTTGACCTTCTGGATAGTATATTGTTTCAGTGAAGTCACAATCACAATCTGGGTCTCCTTTCTGATCAGGGCCTTTGAAATTGTCCTAACTTCCCCCAATTACGCGGACATGTTACCTGTAAAGCAATATATAATTTTTACATTCTCAGGGTAGATGAAGATTAGTATACAGCAGTAAACCTCAAATCTGGCTCGCGAGATCCAGTTTCCTGCAGAGTTTAGCTCCGACTCCAATTAAACACACCTGCCTGTGATTTTCTAATGATCCTGAAGACACTGATTAGCAAACTCATGTGTGTTTAATTAGGCTTAGAGCTAAACTTCACCAGAAAGTGGATCTCGCGAGCCAGATTTGAGGATCACTGGTATACAGTATAAAACATATACAGCATAAAATCCCCATAGTAAAATTTCTAAATTAACTGTACATATGTTAATAATAAATTTATTATGGTTTATTATGGTCTCTCTCTCTCTCTCTCTCTCTCTCTCTCTCTCTCTCTATATATATATATATATATATATATATATATATATATATATATATATATATATATATATATTAGTGCCAAATGGTTCACCCAATTTGTTAAAAATGTGCATTAAGAAATGCCACTTTGTTTCGCTCGGAGACAAACAGTTCTGCTATGTCTTTATATTTTAGCTGTAAAAAATTTAGCAAAACAGACCACATTGCTTCTAAAATAACACACCATTAACATCTTACTTACTGTTTGCACTCGTGAGGTATTACTTAACAATATGATGAATATTCTAACTATGCATAACTATGTTCTATAGGATCCATCACATCAGATATGTGAAATGTCAGATGATCCACATAAGTCTGGGGCGGGGCAAGTGTGTTAAATGTGTAGTAGTTTTAACATGTTATTTTACACCGTAATTAACTGATCTAATTAATGCGTTACATTACCAGGCATGATTTTTATATAATATAAATTATATTAATAAAAATATATAGGCCTACATGTAAATAAATGTAAATATTTTCAAAATATAAACTGTATGTGTTTCTATTTGTATTTATATAGACAGTACAGACCAAAAGTTTGGAAACATTACTATTTTTAATGTTTTCGAAAGAAATTTCTTCTGCTCATCAAGCCTGCATTTATTTGATCAAAAATAAATAAAAAACTGTAATATTGTGAAATATTATTACAACTTAAAATAATAGTTTTCTATTTGAATATACTTTAAAAAATAATTTATTCCTGTGATGCAATGCTGAATTTTCAGCATCATTACTCCAGCCTTCAATGTCACATGTAACATCCAGTCTATCACATGATCATTTAGAAATCATTCTAATATTCTGATTTATTATGAGTGTTGGAAACAGTTCTGCTGTCTAATATATTTGATGAATAAAAGGTTAAAAAGAACTGCATTTATTCAAAATAAAAATAAAAAATTATAATAATATAGTTTCTTTACTATCACTTTTTATCAATTTAACACATCCTTGCTGATTAAAAGTATTGATTTTATTTTTTTTTAAAAAGAAAGAAAAAAAATACTGACCCAAAATTATTGATCAATAGTGTATATTGTTATTACAAAATATTTATATTTTAAAAACATAGCTTCTTTTTTATTTTATTTTTTTACTTTTTATTTATCAAAGTATCCAAAAAAAGTATCACATGTTCTGAAAAATATTAAGCAGCAGAACTGTTTCCAACCTTGATAATGAATCATCATATTAGAATGATTTCTAAAGGATCATGTGATAATGATCCTAAATATTCAGTTTTGCATCATAGAAATAAATTATAATTTAAAGTATAATAAATTTAAAAACAATTATTTAAATTGTAATAATATATCACAATATAAATTTGTTTTCTGTATTTTTGATCAAATAAATGCAGGCTTGATGAGCAGAAGAAACTTTAAAGTAGTATAGTAATGTATCCTAACTTTTGGTCTGTACTGTACATAATAAATATACACCGTAGACACACATATATTATGAGAACAAAAACTTTTATTTTGGATGCAATTAGAGAGAGAGGACAGAAACAGGTGAGTGATGGGGTTTCAATAGGGAGATATGAAAGGTGGATTGTATCCGATACTGAGCGGGTAAGCGAAGTCGGTAAGTGACCGGGTTGATTTGTTTTTTCACATGGAAGGGACCGATGTACTTTGGGCTTAACTTATGGCAGGGTTGCTAAGTGGGAGTGCTCAAAGAGTAACTCCGCTGTGTCAAAGGTGGAAGGCAGGGCTTTTAGAGGGATCAGTTTGCACGCTTTTGAGAATCAGTCGATGGCTACGAGAATACATGTGTTCCCATCGGAGGCTGGGAGGTCAGTGACGAAGTCGACCCAATGTGGGACCAGGAGCGATGATGGATGGGTAAAGGGATTTATAATTTTCCGGAGGGTAACTGGCATGGTACCTTGCTTATAGCGCAGAGTGTGCACCCCTGAACAAACATCTTGATGTCGTTCAGCATTCCTCGTTCATTCCTCATTCCTCGTTGATGTCGTTCAGGCCACCAGTATTTTTGCTAAAGTGTGGATTACATTTTGCTGATGCCGGGGTGACCTGTTCCAATGGATGAGTGAGTGGAGGAGATGATGGAAGTGTGGACATGTTCGGGTACGTAGATTTTATTAGCGTGGCATTCTGGAGGAATGGGCATCTCATGTGATAGCTCACGAATCTGTTCATCAAGGTCCCACTGGATGGGATTGACAAATAACTTGGTTGGCAAAATGGGTTCTGGTTCTTCTATGGTTTCCTCTGGAGCATGGAGGCGGGACAGGGTATCTGCTCTCGTGTTCTTTGATCCTGGACGGTAGGCTATCTGTAAATGAAACCAGGTGATAAACAGAGCCCATCGTGCTTGGAGAGGGTTAACTCTCTTGGCTTCCTTCAAGTACTGGAGGTTCTTTTGGTCGGTAAGCATGAGAAACGGATGTCTGGCCCCTTCCAACCAGTGTCTCCATTCTTCCAGGGCAAGTTTCACCACTAAGAGTTCCTGGTTGGCAATATCGTAGTTTCTTTCAGCGGGGGATAATTTTCAGGGAGAAAAGGCACAAGGCATGGGTTTGGATGAGTTTTTGGTGTAATGGGACAGGATAGCCCCAACACCTGTCGTTGAAGTGTCCACTTCTACAATTAACTTATTTTCAGGATCTGGATGCTGGAGCAACGGAGCAGTGGTAAAGGCGGTCTTAAGCATTTGGAAAGCATGTTCAGCTTCTGGAGTCCAGCGAAGGGTCTTCGGCTTCCCTTTCAGAAGTGATGTTAATGGCGCTTTTCATGCTGTACTGGTTTATGAATCGATGGTAAAAGTTTGCAAAACCTATGAATCTCTGTAAATCCTTGATGGACTTAGTTGTGGGCCAGGAGGTAATGGCTTGGGTTTTACAGTCATCCATTCTGACTCCTTCCTTGCTGAGGTGGTAACCAAAGAACTCGATGGAAGTCTGGTGGAAAACGCACTTCTCAGCTTTTAAGAACAGGGTGAACTCTCTGAGCCATTGGAGCACTTGAGAGACATGACGTTGATGTTCAGTTTGATTGTGGAAGTAGATGAGAATATCATCGAGGTACACTAGAACAAAGCAGTTCAGGAACTCTCGGAGGACTTCATCCATGAAACTCTGGAATACAGCCGGGGCGTTTACTAGGCCATACGGCATTACAAGATATTCGTAGTGAACTGCGGGGGTGATGAACGCCATCTTCCATTCATCTCCTTCCCGAATTTTGATCAGATTATATGCCCTTCTGAGGTCTAGTTTGGTGAATATGCAGGCTTTGTGGAGTTGTTCAAGGGAAGATGGGACTAGAGGAAGTGGGTAACTAAATTTCACTGTGATTTTATTTAGGGCCCTATAATCTATGCAGGGCCGTAAACCCCCACCCTTCTCGGGACAAAGAAAAAGCTGACAGCACCTGGGGAGGTGGAAGGTCTGAGGCTAGTGGTTATACAGTTGCAACCCCAGTTCAGAATTTTTCCAGTTTTCCAGTTTATGCCAGGGACGGCCCAGAATTGTTTCAACTTGGCTATTTTCAAGAACGAACGGGGTTCATGATGAATATTCTCAACACATAGGATGATTGGTGTTATTTGAGATGTTACATACCCCTTGTTGATAATTTCACCAGTCAATGCATGGATGGTGTACGGCTTGGAGCTACGGGTTTCTTGGAGCTTGAGTGTCTTGGCGAGGTTTCCGGAGATAAAGTTGCCAGCTGACCCAGAGTCCATGATGGCAGTGACTGTAACGTCGGAATCTCGAGACTTCAGAGTTTCACATATCGATAACAGGGTTGAAACAGAAGAGGTGATGGACTGAACTCAGGGAGGACAAGACAGGTATATTTGTACATAATGTCCTTTGTTTCCGCAGTAGAGGCATAGGTTTAGTTCTCGTCGGCGGTTGCATTCGGCTTGAGACAGTTTATGGGTTTCTACCTGCATTTTTTCTGACTCAGGTTCTGGGGATTCTTTGGATATCTTCTGATGTGGAATGGTGACTGGATCGTGAACTACTCGGTAGCAGGATTGCGACCTTAGATGAACTTGGAGAGCTTGTTGCATGAGTTTTTCATTCCACCCAAATTGCCGCAGCTATTTCCAGGGAATACTCAGAAACAGATCTTTTACCTTGACGTAACTGTAAAAGTTGATAGATCACTGACAGAGGAATCACCTACAGGGCGTCCGAATGCTTCCTTGAAATGGCTTATGAAATTTTGTACAGATGAGGGAATCACTGTCTCCTGGAACCACAGTGCTTCAGCCCATCGTAACGCTGCCCTGGAAAGCTGCTGGATGATAAATAAGATCTTGGATCTTTCCGTGGGGTATGGATGAGAGTGTTGTTCGAGAGCGAGCAAACATTGCAGCAGAAACCCGTTGCAATCGCTAGTTGAGAGACGGTGTTCACGACGTATACCAGCGTGGGAGCGGGGTTTGCGGAAGCACTGTCTTTCGGGCTGCACTGGATTCATTGCGGTGTTGGTCAAGCCTTCTGTCAGGACATACAGGTAGTATGGGCTGTGCAAAAAATCTAATGTGATTTTCATGCGCATCTCATTAGTAAAGATGCTCCTGTAATTAGAAGTATATCTCCAGCACGTGCGTTCAGATCAGGCTTGCCAGGTTTTCACAACGAATCCTGCCCAGTTGCTTCTTAAAACTAGTCCAAAACTAGCCCAATCACGTTTCCGGGAGGTTCCCCGATAAAAATTGCTTCCCGGGGTTAAAATATAGATTTTTTGGAAGGGTTGTCCTAGTAAAATTAGCATTTTAGGAGCGTCTTTACTAATGAGATGCGCATGAAAATCGCATTCGATTTTTTGCAAAGCACTAGGAAATAGACAAGAGACCAAGGTAATTGAGTCTAAGCTCAGTGCTTTATTCGCAAGATTATAAGGACAGGGTAAGCAGACAGTGATTTCAGGTGCCGGTTCGGTGCAGATCACTCAGTGCGGGGTTGAAAGCAGGTGAATGCATCTTTTGCAGATATGTCAATGCCACACAGTCACATTTCGCTAATACTTGTCTCTTTCACTTTCAGAAAACGGAAGCTCTCAAGCAAACTCTGAGAAAACACAGGAGACTCTGGAGATCGAAGGATTTCAGGCCACTGGGTAATGCTCAAGAATCCTAGGGGCAGTAGAACAATGACACCGAGGTTAGTGTTACACAGGTGAGTATACATTACGTCACAGAATCTGCAGTGCATCGGTAGATCAGGAGACAGTATTCTACGGTCCATTCCTGTTGGAGGCTTGACGCTGAACTGGGGCTGTGGTGAGTGTTTTATACTGCTCTGTAAATAGGTTGCTGATAGTGAACAGGTGCTGGTGATTAGTATTCAGGGGAACATGATCATTGTGAGATGGATGGGGCCGGGCTTGACTGGTCCCTGACAGATAGAGCCCTAACCCAAAGATCTTGTCCTCTCCCTAGTATGGGATGAGAATAGGTTAAAAGTGAGGAGTTGAGTATATATATTATCTGATCGCGCTCCTCCTGAACCTTGTTAATAAAACATCAAGTGGGTTGTCGAGTACTATTAAATAAGTTCTGTAAGTTCTTTTTTTAAATAATTTTAAAAGATGTCTTCAAAGTCAACCTAGTGTCTTGAGCCACAGGAAAATTCCCTGGATGAGTGGCCAGTCCATCACAAGACTCACACATAGATTTTATAAGTCATATTTATTGAATTTATCTTCGTTTGATATAGCATGAGATGAAAATGTTCCGTTTTACTTAAGCATAATCAGTGGCACAGTTTACCCCTCACTGTGGGGCAAGGTTTTTTTTTTCCATTTTTTTTTTTTTTTTTGGAAAGCCTTTTTTTTTTTTTAAGCAGTTTATTTTAGATCCAAAGGGATAATTCCCAAGGATGCACCAACACACCATAAGTAAAAACTGGTTCAATTCACCCCACTTTCTCATTTGTTTTTGTAATAAATCTTTTAAATTTGTGTACATTTTTTAGATTTACTTATCTTTACATCAACATGCATTGATGGGTTTTAGGATGGAAATGCTTTACATGACATATACAGTATGTCCAAAAATGTATTACACATGCTGTACATAAGCATACACATTTGTGAGGGCTTGATATATGAAATTTTAGCAATATCTAATATATATTTTTACTTCATATGATAATATATTTCATATATGGAAAATGTCATTTGTAAACATGCATATATCACATTTACGTATGGCTTGGAATGAGTGGATTTCACAGAGAAAATTTCACAGAGCAACAGTAAATGTGACCGCACCTTAAGATGTTGCTGCTGTTTTACACTAGATTTACTCTGGGGGATCAATAAAGTCTCTTTCTAGTAACTAGGAGCATACAATGGCTAAGTGGTGCTGAACAAGAGCTTAAATATAAAATGTCAGCCAAACATTTATGAGACCATAATTGGCAGCAGTGAGAGTGCATGCAACTTGGCATTTGCACATATTTGTGGCAGCAGCCTCAGATTGAACTATTATAGCAATTTGAGTACCCTTTGACTCTAATTAACTCCAGGACAAATAAAATAAAAGTCCATGGATTTGCAGTGAAATTGAGGGAGCCATCCTCAGCTCTTCTCAACCAAAAATGGAAAATGCCAGCTGTTAAAGATGATTTGAATCTACTATTCTTTCTCTCTATCCATCCCATCTGCACACATTCTCCGATTCTGAATCCTAGTTGTTGCCCTTGATGTCATACCGTGGAAAGGCCAAAGGTGCTCAGTGATTTCTAAACGTGGCATCTACAGGACACACTCAATTACCATTGGCTATCTCCAAGACTTGACAGCACAAAGCCACCGTGGTTACTCGCCGAGAAACAAAACACTCTGGCAATTCCATTAGCATGCTGGGTGCTTGCCAGCAGCCCTTTGCATTATGTTCTATGGTAGACAAATTGGCAGTCAAAATTGTGTTGCGAAGGGGGCTAATTGCTTGAGTGCAGGGTTAGCCTGTATTTCACAAGACTCGAAATGCACAGGGAGATGGGCTGACCCAACTGTCTGATTTGTCCCAAGATGCGGTGACGAACGTGATGCCAGAACACCTCTACTGTTGTGATCTGACAATTCTTGTGAAGGAGAATGTTATTCATTAGCTTTTTTTCTCATGAGCCAAAAGCTTAAAGACCCAGTGAAATGAAAAGCTTATTAGCTTTGATATCACCAAACCACCTTTTTTTTTTTTGCAAAGCGTAAGTAAGCTATTTTCTGTGAATGTACGATATTTTTCAATTTATTAGCTGGTAATATAAAAAAAAAAGAGTAAATGGTAATACTATTGGCACTACAAACCAGTGTGCTTATGATCATGATAAATTAAAATTGTATGATAAATATCAGTTTGCAATATCAAGCAGCATAACAAACTGTTTTTGACAGCTAAAATAACTGGAAGAAGGGGTGACCAACACATCTTCTTTCTTCCGGACATGTCCTGACTAGTAATGGGTCTTTATTTTTTAATGAATCTTTAATGTGACTCGGGAAAAACGAGTCGTCTCAGGGAGTAATTCGTTCAGTCGTGCATGGGCAAAATTCTATAGGTTCTGTACTGAAATTAGTCTAGTAGTTCACCTGTTTCAGTCAATGCAGTCTGAGCCGGAAAGGGAATTGATTAGTTCATCTCATGAGTCTTCAGGTTTTTCGAGTCGTTCATTCATCACATGACAGACCCATAAGCTTTAACCTAAGCAGTCGGAGTTGGAAAGAGAATAATAATAATAACCAACTCTTTATTCCCTTTGTTACAACATTCAGTGTATGGAAAATAACCATCATGACAGAAATTCACATATTTATAAACTGTAAGAAGTAAAAAAGCCCGGAAACGCAATAACTGTAAGAGTAAATAATAATTATAATAATGATGATGATGATGGTGATGATAACACCTGTTTGTAAGGAAGCTTGTAAATTAATTTCTCTATCCAATGCTGGCAGAAAAGAAAGAACGATAGGTTCAAGCCTTTTATATAGTCTGGTTAAAGCTTATGGGGCTGTCATATGATGAAGGAATGACTCAAACCCGGGGATTTGTCAGATAAGAGATGAGGTGAATTAATCTTAGACTGCAGACCCAGATGAAAAATTTATAAATATTTTCTTATAACATTATCGTTTTGTATTGTTTATAGTGTGATCAACGTTTGCGTAAGTACTAGTAGACATGTTAGGGAAGTACATAACATTTTAATTATACTTTAATAAAAATGAAGGAAATGAATGAAATGACTCGAAAAAAAGATTTGTTCATTTTGCTGAACGAGACTCAAAAGGCCAGAGTCTGTAAAATGATCTGAACATCCCATCACTAGTCCTGGCTGGGATTTCTAAATTGCCTAAAATGTCTGAAATAAAAGTTAAAAGGGGATCAGGCCTTTGCTGTGGCGGGCCGAGGCTCTGGAATAGTCTTCCTCAGGAACTTAGAGATTGTACAGCACTTTGGTCTGCAAGTGCAGTTGTAAAGTGCTCCATAAATAAAGTGAATAAATGAGTATTTATATTCCTTCTCGAACTCCATGATTGGTTGATTGTTGCACAATTGGTCGAACTACTTGTTAGTCATTATCTTCAACTAATTTTAAAACCTGGGCATTTTACAAATTTGACGTAAAAAAATATAAACATTTAAAATTGTACAGTCTTTTTGTTATTGGAAGTGAAGCGACTATACAATTGTAAAAATAAAAAGATTTAAGATTCTTCACAGCGATGCCATAAAAGAACCACTTTTGGTTCCACATAACCACTCTTTTCAAAAGCTGAAGAACCTTCTTTTGCCAACAAAAAGGTTCTTCAGATGGTAAAGGTTCTTCATGGAATCATTTAGACAAAAAAGATGCAGCAATGGCAAATTGTGTTCCTGGCCACGACATAAATTGAAGCATTTTGGCTATTTATTAAAAAAGGTGCCTTCAATATGATCCCCTTGCTCTAATACTGCATATAATACACATAAAAACATATAAACAAACATATGCATAAGGGATATGCTAAGGTAGGTGGCTAATTAGTTAAGCTAATACACAGTGTAGCCGAGAAGCCTACTGTGCAAAATACAAGCTAATAAAATTAAATTAAAAATATATATATATATTTATATGTGTGTAGCCTATGTGGTTTTTCTATCGGTAGACCAAATTCTTAATGATGTACAGGGTCATTTTGGCTCATTTGTCTATTTCGATGAAATAATGAGTTCAAATGAAATAAGAACAAAAAAGCAGTTTGTAAAGATAGCAGCAAACAGATTGCTAAAAACTATATAAGACCCCCATACCCCTCACCGAAAAAGTTTGAAATCCACTGCTTTTTTGACACCCCTTAATTCACAGAGAGAGGAGAGAGAGAGAGAGAGAGAAGAATGTTAAGGACGTTTATTTGAAGGTGTGTTTTGAATATTAGAATATGCCGCAAACATCGTCATAGGTCGGTCCCATGGTGGTGTGAATGTTTCTTTAGTCGGCGTAAACGGAAGCCATACTAACTTAAGCGATACAGACTAATGTAGAACTTTTTCAAATCAATGAACAGTCTCCCACTGCTCCCGCACACTTTATCCCATAAATTGAAGTAATCCGTTTTCATAAGAGAGGGATAATTTACAACCACAAGAGGTCGATATACACACAAGCAAGCGCTGCTGTCACGGCCAACATACCCCCGGGGCTAATTTTTCCCAAAAATGAATGCCACTTATTTCAACCAAGCAGCTTCACATTGCCATTTGTAGGTTAGTCCGGATAAATCATCCAACCCCCTCTTACAAACATCCGCAATCAGATCCTTTCAGATAATAAGGTCAGGGAGCACATTCCAGGCCAAGGTTGATGGTATTGGAGTCTAAATTAAGAGTCTGCGTGTGGTCGAATCCTGGTCAACAACAGCCAATGAGCTTAAATGACTCACATTTTCATTCAGATATCACACGAATAAAGCCATTACACCTTTTTTATTTTATTTTATTGCTATTAGTTTAACCTGAAATTGAAGAAAAATGATAAATATACATGCTTAAATATTAACATTTAAATCATATGCATGGGCTTCTGGCAAAAGTCAAAAAATAATAATAATAGAAAGGTTAAAAAATAATAAAATACAAACTACAATATAACACAGCTCCACCAGTATGCTGTCTAAAATGGTGTGCAAGAATTGACTGAAAGCTGATCCCTTCATTTCTATCTTCTCTGGCAGAGAAGAGTCTCCAGATCAAGTTCACACACTGTGATGTATGGCATTGCCTTACACATACATTCTGCTGGCTTTGCTGAGAGTAAATACTGGAAATGTCTGTATTACTTCTAGGGGTCAGAGAGGAACGTTTTATTCCTGCTCAGTTTGAACCCCTCATATTACAGTTCAGGTTTACCTTTGTTTACCAAACAAATCACTCAAAGCCACAATAGCATATATGTCATGTTTGAGATCTAGAAATATGTAAGATTATATAGATCATGCAAAATCAGATTGTGATTAATCACGTTACTCCAGTCTTCAGAGTCATGTGATTCTTCAGAAATCATCATAACATGCTATAACAGTATATCTCTACAGTGTGTGCATAAGCTATAGATTTTTTGTTCAGATTTTTTTTTTTTTTTTTCATTTCATTTTTTTATATTTATTTTTACTTCCAGCCCTCGTCAACAATTATATAATATTATTATATTATATACAAAATTCATAGTTTTTTTTTTTTTTTTTTTTAAGATTGATGTGTTGTGTTTTGGAATAATCAAAATGTGCTTGGAAAAAATATGATGACTTAATTACTCACACTCTTTGGTGCAGGTTTTTTTTTTTTTTTACACATGCTGAAAACCTTTGTGCTGCTTAATATTTTTGTGTAAACAGTAATAATTCTTTTCAGGATTTTTGAATGAATAGAATGTTCATAAGAAAAGCATTTATTTGAAATACTTTCATAATTATCAACACAATTATTTAATAATTTTTGTAAATGATGTAAAGATCTATACTGTACTTGACCCCAAGTATTTGTTCAGTCTTTCTGCAAATGAACTATTTGGTTTTGACTCACAAGGTGTAGCAAGCAATACTGGAAAATGTTTTACTGTTCACTACACTACAGTATTTGGGAATCAGGGCAAATCTCTGATCTGCTGCAATCTCTGGGCCCAGCTGCTGGTGGAGCTGCAGACCTTAAACTCACTGGACAATATTGAATGCAACAACCCAATCTAATAAAAGCTAAAACGTGCCATTTTTTTTTCTGAGCCAAAACAGCATTATGTGAAAGGGCAAGGACTGACAACCACTAATATCCGAGCTCCTATTATGACCCAACATCTAGGATTTTGCAATCAAATCTGTATAATTATTGCTTATCATACAATAAACACAACATGATGGTGATAACCTGTACACAGATTCTGAAGCCAGCATTTGTTGGCAGTTATGATGTTGCAGGCTGTTGCGCTCTAGGTCATTAGAACAGCCCTCATAAGACAGAGACTATTTAGTCATTGGGTTATTACTGTGAACAGTGCTAATTAATCTCAGAGCGCAGAGCAGCGTCGTGAGAGGGGCTCTGGTTTTTGATTACAATAGGAAAGCATTTGCTGCGGTCGTCATAATGATACCAAGCTCCTGCTAGAAAGCCCCCGCTCACTCCGGTTACCGACAAGGTTTAATCAATACTGTGTCCTTCATCCTGCCTTCAGGGCCGACCTTGGCAGCCTTTTGTCTCCTAAAAGAGGGCAAAGAGCATAAATGTGGATACACAGAGAAATTTATTTTTTATAAATGAATGGTCCAAGCACTGATCCCACATGAAAATAAATCCCTAGCACATCCAGTCAGCTCATTTGGAACCTAATGAGTACTCATATGTGTATCTTTATTTTACCTTAGCCTAATGAAGTGTCACTGTGCCAGGATCATTTGTAAATTTATTAGAGCCTCCTAATTTAGGCAGAAAGGTTAGAAAAGGGGCAAGCGAAGCCAGCACTGATCAGTTCAATTGATTCATTTGAAAACAAAGACATTATCATGCAATAGAGGGCTACAGTAGACTAAATGATGTGGAAAAAGCAGATATATTTAAGCAGTGAATATGAAATATGTAGATAAAGGAGCCTTGAAGAACCTCCAGATCTGAAAATGCTAATCAGCAGTTCCTTATGACTGAATGATGACCACTGAAATATTCTTACAGCATCTCGGGAACAGATAAAATCACAAAAACACAATCTACTGTTGAAAAACAAATTTACTGCATCACTCTGCAGAACACCAAATTTTGTGTTAAAAAACATGAAACAAACTTATCGGACATTATTGTCAGCTAACAAAGGATTACAAATATCCAGGGTAAACAATTTACTTATGTAATAATGAATAAAGAAACTAGCAAAACGGCTTCACATCTTCCTCTTCTGGGTGCTGATGTATAACACTAGAGGACAAAGAAAACAAAATGAACATTGCTATATGCAAAACATCTATTAAAAGTCAAATGTTTGATGACATGCTCACAGACAGATTATGAAACGACACACTTTACTTTGCTTTAGCTGAAAACACAATGAAAACAACTCGGGATAGAGCACACACTGACAACACATACCATTGTTTCCTCTGAGAAATGCGTCTCCATACTTGTTCTTCAGCTGGCCATTGACATATTCCTCAGTCTGTTCCACAGCGATATTCATGTAGCCATCAAGGCAAGCCAGGACTCCTAAAGGCAAGATACAAATTAGACTTTATTTCATTTTTTTTTTTGCATGTATTAGAAAACGTATTCTCATCTGAGTTATATATTATATTGTGCATTATTCTGCATTATGATGTGGGGAAAGTAAAATAGTCCACCCACAGTTATGCACCAGCTGCGTTGATGCAGCTCAGGGAAATATTCCTTTCCATGGAGCCTGAGGTTATTTTGACAGAACATGTTTATAAATTTAAGTTTAACATTTTTGTCACTGGATGTATAGCAGCAACAGTGGGAGACTAAAATATATAACATTTTAGACTAGTCAGGCATGTGTCTATTATGACAGTTATGTGCAGAATAGCAATCTTTGACAAAAACATGGGCTGAGTCTACACTTTCTAGAGCAGTGGTTCTCAACTAAGAGGATGGGAGATTTTATTTTTTTTATGGGTACCATACACTATCGGTATTATAATGGATTATTATTATTATTATTATTCTAATTATGCTCAAAAATATTTTAACATATTGACATTACTTTTAAATGATACAAATGTAAATTTGTAATAAAAAAAATCTCAAGCAACTGGAAAAATCATGGGGCCTTTGAATATTGTTTTAAACAATGGATTGCCTTGGAGTCAAGAAGGTAGAGAACCACTGTAGAAGAGGTTTAAATGTAAAAAATAAAATTAAAAAGAGTTTGGTACAGCTAGTAAAGGGAGGATTCAAACTGAAAGCTCAGATCAAGAACAGGATAGATCCACAGTCATATTTAATATGGTGAGAACATACAATAAACTATGCTGGTATGACATGTTTACCAGATTAACATCCACACAGCTGCATTTTCTTATTTCCAAAATTCTGAATACGATTAAAGTCTCTTGGTTTTTTAATTCTTGTATGAGGTAATTTACCAATTTTAAGCTAAATCTACAACTTTGGTTTATAAATCTCATTTAATGCTTCTGCATTTAACATTACCTCTGTAATCGACACCAGAGTTCAGCTTTACCACCACTGGTCTCCCAATGATCTGCTTCAGGAAATCACTTGGTGTCTGCTTCCGGAGACTCATTTTTACTGAAAATAGAGAGAAATTGAAGATTATAAATCGCTAATATAATCACAGATGCAAGAAAATGTGCCCAGGCTTTTTTGTTAGCAAAAAATAACTGTAACACAATAAAGTGATGAATGCCGTTAGACTACTTTGTCATTCACTGACTAGTTATACTAAACACATTATTTTAATGAAACCGTCGATCTATGTTTTAAACTGCTGTACATTTAGCATGAGCAGCTAGCTTAACGTGTTAGCATTACAACCCAGTGGAGGACAAAACACACTCGTTATACATGTCGCAGGGTAGAGTAATGCAATTTATTTAACCTTATTTAATCGCACTCGTTTATTTAAAGAACAATACGAAGTAACTCACCTCTATCGTTTAGTAACGTTTGCCACACGTTTCGGCTGAGTGACTGTTGACCAATGAACTGAAGCGCTTTTGGTGTTTACACCGCGCAGCCAATCAGATGCGTCGGTAAAAACCCAGCGTACGGGAGCCGCAAAGGTAACATTATCTCAAATCCTCTACAAAAGAATGCGGAGGGGAAAAGGAGCCAAAACGACAAAGGTAGTAAAGAAAGAGAAGCTCCGCTTTTGTTTTAGAAGGAAACTAGACTGGAGCGCTACTGAATGACGAATAGATAGATAGATAGATAGATAGATAGATAGATAGATAGATAGATAGATAGATAGATAGATAGATAGATAGATAGATAGATAGATAGATAGATAGATAGATAGATAGATAGATAGATAGATAGATAGATAGATAGATAGATAGATAAAAGACTGTATAATTATATTATAAAATAATTTGGTATACTGTTACAAAAATGGGGAAATCTCTATAAATTGTGTAGAGAGGTGTGACTAAAAACATAGAAAAAAGTATATATTGAGTAGCTGATAAGAAAGATGGGGAAGAAAAAACCTGTCTTTTGTTCACAGGCAGAGAAGGGCATGCACCTGAGAGACAGAATCATAAAGCACTTCTGGCGCATCCAGACAGTTTGCTTGTTAGCAGGGCATTGGTAGCCCTGAGGAGGCTAGAGGTTAATTTGGTATCTGGTGCCGTGTTAAACTGAGGTCAGCGCTACAAGTCCTTAAGTCATAAACAAGTGTGGTTAAGAGCCGTGTTCACACCTAGGCACAAGTTAATGAATATTCAATGAGTATTTTTTCCCTTGTTGCCTGAGTTCATGTCCTAAAGGAGGGTTAAGAGGGAAAATGTGATCTAATGTGTTTTCCTGTCAAGGCAATCATTCATTTAAGGAAAAAAATTCAAACAGGTTAACAGATATCTTAGTAGAAGCACACAATGCCTGCATGTTCTGTGGTAAATATATACAGAATGATTTGAGCGATATGACAAAGACTTGACACACTCACACACACACTATGGCACATTCTTGACTTTACTGGAAAAGCATGAGTGGCTTGGCTTGTTAAGTGATACTAAATAAAAACACAATGAAGCAGCAGAGATATAGAAAGCATTTCATTAGCTTTTCTTATTCACAGTTTTGCCTGTTGCTTGGCAAAGCACGAAGAATGTTTCTGTCATCACAAAAGAAGACATTTTAACCTTACCGACCTGTCCTTCAAAAGTTTTTATCTAGATATTATGTACGTTGACATGAATGTGCATTAATTGTATAGCTCTGACTGGCTAGGGACAAAACAGCTTTCAGGTTTACTCAGCGCAGACTATCTACTCTCACTAGAGCCTGGGAATAACTTCACAGCTACTCCGAAACCAGTAACGTGGTGGTGATAGCTGCCCAGCGATGCCAGATGGGACTGTTTTCTGCCTTACTTCAAAACGTTGTTGAGCTCAGATGGACAGTGGCACAGTTGATTTACTGGTACAACCCGCCTCACCTTTCTAAGCCCCCAAAGACCTGAGAGGGAGTGGAGGAAAAATGAAAAGATTACAGAGGCAGCTTCAACAGGGTTGGGGGGTGGGTCAGGCTGAGGGGTGTCAGATGCGAGGGGAGGGGGATCCCTCAGTTGCCGCAGGCTGTCTAGAGGTAGAGGACGGAGGGGTGAGGAGAGGAGAGTCTAGACTAGGCTGACCTTTGCGGGCAAAGGCTTTCTCTACAGGGTCAAGTCGGATATGGAGGGGGGATAATGGAAAAACCTCAAGGGAGTTTTCAAATGAAATCCAGATTGGCTGCCGGCGTGTAGGTTTTTCTCCTCCCCTTCCCGCTCCCTAATCTCTGCACTGCATGGGGGTAATAGTGTGGAAATGATGGGGGGGGAGCGTCGCCTTGATCAAAAATGAGCAGTGGAACCTTGCTCACCTTTTCTAACACCCAGATTCATGCCCACTATATATATTTCTGTGCATGCAGCCACTGCAGGCCAGGTTATCCAATGCGATTCCAGGCACTAGCTGCAGCCTCTAGACCTTTCTCAAATACCTAGCTGAAATGATTTAGGAGAGCCGCCTTATATTCGCATTCTTATATACAGCACTTGAAACGAGCTGAAGCGAGTGTATGAGATTTAAGAATTTGTTAGATGTATTTGCTAAGACATATCTGACATTGGATCAATCCTATCATCTTTCTAGAAAAAAAAAATATATATATAGATATATATCTGCAGTCCTTTTAAAGGTATAATCTCACAACATTTGAGGATATAAAGGAAAAGTAATTTTTGCTTTTCAAATTTGAACATTTGGGAAATGTGTCATTTAGAGTCCTCAAATGTTCACAGTGAGCTATTAGCAATGTCTGCCTGTGCTGTGCAGTATAAGTGCTAATTGCTAATTAAACAGCTAATTGCTAATTAACGCTAATGAGACTCATCTTGATTCTCTGTGTGCTCCACCATTTTGAGTGTGGTATACAGTGCCTGGCAAAACCAATGTTCTCATTTTGTTGAATAACATGTTCTACACTAATACTTTATTGCTCTAAATGAGATACTCCAGCCAAAAATGAAAATTAATTACTCACCCACGTTGTTCCACACCCTTCCAAAAATCTTTAGAACACAAATTAAGATATTTTTGATGAAATCCGAGAGCTTTCTGACCCTGTATAGACATCAACACAACTTAAAAGTTTTATGGCCAAGAAAGGAAATGACGACATTGGTCAAAAAGCCAATGTCATCAGTGGTTCAACCACAATGTTATGAAGCTAAGAGAATACTTTCTGTGCACAAAGAAAGCAAAACAATTTCAACAATTTCTTTTCTTCCATGTCAGTCTTCTAGGGGCGTTAACGAGAGTATCACGACACTTGTGTGCATTCCTCTGCTTGTAAACAAGGCGCAGGAGCATCCAGGTTATAATTCAGAATGCTTGCTCCTGCATCAACTTACACAAAACAGAAGAAAATGTTGAATAAAGTCATTCATTTTGCTCTCTTTGCACACAAAAAGTATTATAGCTTCACAAAATTAAGGTTGAACCACTGATGTCACATGGACTATTTTAACAATGTCCTTACAACCTTTCCTGGCTTTGAACATGTCAGTTGCATTGCTGTCTATGCAGAGTCAGAGAGCTCTTGGATTTCATAAAAAAATTCTTAATTTGTGTTCTAAAGATGAACGAAGATGTCCAACATTCCACACTTAATTTTTCAGTTAAGTGCGTCATCTGAGCATTTTAAAGGATTTTTTTTTTATTTTTAGAAATGTTCAGTGTGACACTAATCACTCTTTACTAAAAAATGGCATAGAATGGCACATAAATATGCAAATTGGGACACACCTATCATTTAATCACCCTCATGCTGTCCCAAATGACTTACTTTCTTCTATGGAACACAAATAGGGATTTTTAGGAAAATAATCTACAGTGTTCATATAATGGAAGTGAATGGGTCTTTTAAAATGTAACACTTCAAAATCATACAAAATGAACTCTGCAGAAATCAGTGCAACCCCAGTTTATGAATCAATGTCTTCTGAAGTGAAATGCTGAGTGTGTTAGAGAAAAATAGTAACTTTTGAAACCTTCACTTCTGGCGAACTGCTCAAAAAAATAAAAGGTTTATGAGTTCTCTCTTGACATGATGGATTTTTTTGTTTGTTTTGTTTTTATCTCTGCTTGTTTTCCACAGAAGACATGTTCCCTGTATGGCTCAGATGGCATGAGGATGAGTAAATGAATTTTTTTTTTGGATTGAGTATCCCTTAAATATGGATGACAGGTGAGAGTTGTGTGAGAGTTTGTAGGATTTATAGTGTAGCTCTTTGATCATTACACTACCAGGATCCATTGAAATATTGTATATTCTTCTTTATGCCTTTCATAATTTATGCGTTGTTTGACTATGTCTCCGACAACTTTGGAAATTCCATGGCTGACCTTCAGTTTCACAACCTAAGTAATGATGCAATAACATTTTTACTGTCTATATAGCAAAAGGTAGCACTGGCATATGTTAAAGTGTGAAGAATTAATATTTATACAAACAGTGTGTGTGTGTGTGTATATATATATATATATATATATATATATATATATATATATATATATATATATATGTATATATATATATATATATATAAACCAGAGAACATTTCATACTTGAAGATTAAGTTTCATGTTTTATTTATATTTCTATGTAATTCTATACAACGTAATGCACTGTATATCTAGGCTATGAAGTGGTAACCCATTACCTCTAAACTCCTGCTGAACTGTCTGTGCAGTCAGTGCTTATTCATCTGTGTGCATGTTCGAGGAAGAGGGAAAGAAAGTCTTTTCATGTTCAAGACTGATGCCTAGCAGTGGTTCAACACATTCACACCACTACATACGCCCACCTTCAGCACCCAACTCCTCAACCGACCATAGAACTAACTCTTCACAATCCACCAAAAGGCATGGCTCCATTAGCAGAGTGGGACCATAGCCAGGTAACTCATCCAGGATATCCCAGGCAAATAAACAAAAACACTCCTGGATATAAACTGAGCAGTGCTTGATGCTTGAAATGTCGTTCATATTATCCATATATTTTATGTATTTAATTTTCTTTGTTACATTTAAAGGGATACTCCATCCCAAAATGATCACTGTGTCATTAATCACTTATCCCCAATGTTGTTCTAAACCCGTAAAAGCTTTGCGCATCTTCGGAACACAGTTTAAGATATTTTGGATGAAAAACGGGAAGCTTGAGACTGTCCCATAGACTGCCAAGTAAAATATACTGTCAAGGTCCTGAAAATTATGAAAGACATCGTCAGAATAATCCATCTGCCATCAGTGGTTCAATTGTGACGTTATGAAGCGATGAAAATACTTTTTGTATGTGGAGAGACACAGAGGAGACGAAATGTTGAATAAAGTCGTTATTTTGGTTTTCTTTGCACACAAAAAGTGTTCTAGTCACAAATGTTATGAACCACTGATGACAGATGGACTATTCTGACGATGTCTTTCATACTTTTCTGGACCTTGACAGTGTATTTTACTTGGCAGTCTATGGTACAGTCACAGGCTCCCGTTTTTCATCCACAATATCTTAAATTGTGTTCCGAAGATGAACAAAGCTTTTACGGGTTTGGAACGACATTGGGGGTAAGTGATTAATTTGAGAATTTTCATTTTGGGGTGGAGTATCCCTTTAATGACAAAAGTCATATTCCCCCAGTGGTGTCCCCCAACTTTTTTTGGAAGAGGTTTCCCTGCTGCTTGAGATCTTTTTCAAAAAGGCCATGTTAAGGTGGGTCAGTGTGCTAGCGTATCTTCGGTTTGATTGCATGTATCATTACAGTGATGTAGGGAGAAATGTTTGCAACTGAAGGACAGGAGAGCTGAGCATATACAAAAGGAGCACTTCACATCCATAAATATGCATTGTGACATTTGGAACAAAGCCCCCTCTTTCTACTTTCATGATGAGTTCAGCTAGCATCCTGTAACATATTGCCCATACAGTTTCACAAGCATTCTTGCCAGTTCATCAGGTTTGCTCTTTGCAAAAAAAAGGGGTTGGTTGTTAAAAAAAATATTTTTTAGCTTTTTCTTAAAGGTACTCTACTTTGTAGAAGAAGGACTGCCCAGTTTGTGAGAACAATGATTTGATATATTTATTGCAATAGTTGTGAGATCAGAATGCTGACTTATGCATCAAAAGCATATGAATCGTGGCAGTCTCATATGCCGAAGACTGACACAGGAGAGTAGAAAGTAATTATTTTTATTTTCTTTGTGCACAAAAATATTCTAGTAGCTTCATAAAATTAAGGTTGAACCAATGATGTCACATGGACTATTTGAACAATGTAACAATGTCTACTACTTTTTCATGGGTCTTGAACGTATCAGTTGCGTTGCTGTCTATGCAGGATCAGAAAGCTCTTGGATTTCATCAGAAATATATGAATTTGTGTTCCAAAAATGAACAAAGGTCTTAAGTGTTTGAATGAAATGAAATTTAAAAATTAGATGAAGAAGTAAAACTAAATGAAAATCAGAAATGTAAACTAAAAATTAAGAACCAAAAAAAAAAAAAAAGCCATTTAACTTACGTTAAATAAACATAAAAAATGTATACAAAATTAGACAAGCACAAAACATAATTATATATATATATATATATATATATATATATATATATATATATATATATATATATATATACACATATATATATATATATATATATATATATATATATATATATATATAAATAAGATTACAACAACAACCTGAAAATATAGAAATAAAAGCTAAACTATTATTAAAAAAACTATAAGTATATAAATAAATATAACTTTTCCAAACCTGTTCTTTATTCCTTCGAAGCCAAAAGAAGATGTGTTTTTGTCCCCACTGACTCAATGTATGGGCAGAAAAAGTTCAAACTTCCTTTAAAATATCTTCTTTTGTGTTTCACAGCAGGCTTAAAATGACACTAGGCATGCCATGAACATAAATTTCATTTGTGGAAGAACTATCCCTTTGAGAAATCAAATTGTGATAGT
This sequence comes from Carassius auratus, assembly GCF_003368295.1. Classification (NCBI taxonomy): domain Eukaryota; kingdom Metazoa; phylum Chordata; class Actinopteri; order Cypriniformes; family Cyprinidae; genus Carassius; species Carassius auratus. The sequence continues at coordinate 2,200,071 of NW_020528142.1, forward strand.
ACTATTTGAATGCTAGCTTCTTGTGACAATTTTTAAAACAATTATTACTAGCATTAAACCCTGAGGAGAAAGACAAACCTCTGCTTTCATAGCCGTGAGTCTAACATAGCAATGGTATGCCAGTTTCTCCTTTCTAAACACCTCAGTGGTTGTTCTAAAAAAGAGATAAAACTCCCGGCTGCCAGGAAGCTAGCCTTTCAAATCCTACACTCTCTCCTCGGGTGAGGATCTCGTCTCTCTGTCTCTCTCTCGATCTCTCCTTCTCATATAAACATGACCACACAAACACACACACATACACAAACTCCCACTCTGCCTTTTGACCACTAGTGTTCCCTACCACAGAGGAGTTGTGACTCACAGGCAGGCAAACAGTGGTGTTTGCTAGCTGAATATTCACCGGAATGGGAAGAAATGTTGTGCTTGATCCTGAGTTATGTCATGTAACGATGAATTGAATTCAGTGTATATACTGAAGAGAAATTCTTCAGGAAATAACAGAGCAGCACAACGTCTGACATTAATTTCTTTATTCTCTTCGCATTTTACAGAACATTCCTGAGGCAAGTCTGATGCCTCAATAAATCTGCCCCAGTCTCTCTCTCTCTCTCTCTCCCTTAGTCGGTGGAATGTCAGCTGGCAAGTGCCCAGACATTGAGACTTAGCCTTTCAGAACGTCCCAGTCTCACCCAAGCTTCAGAAGTGGGCAAGCACAGAAGCAGCAGTCCCCTTATCAAAGCGCTTGTCCAGCAGGGCTCACGGCTCACTGAACCACTGATCACCAAATCCTCTGACCTGCCGTTAACCCGCCGGACTCAGAGCGACAGCGACAGAAGAGGCTGTCATGGTGAAGGCCTACAGAGAGACTACCGGGACCTACGGAGATGATATGATGTTAGAATGCATCGTGCATCATCATTTACATGAGGTTAGATATGAACATGATGTCCCTACAATACACCTTGCCACAATGAGATAGGAAAACTAGTTTTGATAAAACTGGAAATGACAAGGTTTTTAGAACAGTTCACCTAATATTCGGTGATTATTTATTTTGCACCCTTGTGTCATATCAAACCCGTTCTTGTTCCTGTCGTTTCTTTTTTTGTGACAAACTGCATCAAAAATTGAAAAAATACAGTAAATATATTCAAAGGATAAAAAGCAGCATTACATCGTCATAAAAGTGAATTCTACATTTTATTTCAAACCTTCTGAAACAAAGAGGTAACACTTTAGTATAGGGACCAATTCTATCTAAAAACTATTTGCTTATTAGCATGCCTATTAATTACATATTGGCTAGCACATATTCTGCATGACCATACATCCCTACCCAATACCTAAACTTAAAGGGTTAGTTCACCCAAAAATGAAAATTAGCATTGCTTCAGTCCAAAAGATGTGAACTAAAAGTTGCCCTTCCATAAAAATAAAATAAAAAGTGTCTCACTCGGCTCCGGGGGGTTAATAAAGTGTGAGTGCAAGCTACAACTGTGAGCGCAAGCTAGATTCAAGTGTTTTATGTATAGATATTTCTCTTACAAAAACGTATCGATTCGCTACAGGATGCCTTTGTTCACCCATCAGAGCCGTATTAGACACGTTTTTATGGAAGGGTGCTTTTTATTTCACGTATTTTGGCTTGAAGCAATACAACACCTGCTGACTGTAATGATAGAGCTTGAAAGATCAAAGACAATGTTTTATATAACTCTGAACTGGATTCGTCTGAAAGAAGAAAGTCATATACACCTAGGATGCCTCAAGGGTGAGTAAAACACAGCCTCATTTTCATTTTTGGGTGAACTAACCCTTGAACAACTAACTTTTTTAACTTAATAAGCAGCAAATTAATATTTTATTGAGGCAAAAGTCATAGTTAATGGTTTGTTAACAGCGAGAATTGTACCTTAAAATAAAGTGTGACATATTTTTTTTCAATGATATAAATATTTGTGATTACTCTCATTGGCATGTTAATGATGAATAGTAGCAATCATATTTGTATAGGAATCGTATTGAAATGAATGAGTTGATTTAGTCAAATGATTCTGACTGAAGGATTAATTAATAAATCAGATTGATGTATTTATGTCAGTAATGTGAACTTAAATTATACTTTAAAATGATTAAGTGTCCTTTTTGAAAATTGAAATTCTCAGATCTCGTTTCTTGTCATTTTTCTTACTTTAATGGAAAAGTGCAGCCAGTAGATCTTCTAAAATGTTCCTTTCTTGTTCCAAAATTATTTTTTTTTAAATCAAATGCTAGGTTCGAAATCTAATGTCATTTTCATTTTTTGTGTAAACTATTCCTTTAAATCTTGCTTTAACCATTTATTATCTACAGTATAATATAGCGTGTCCATCTGCTGATGCAATATTTGACCTGCTGGTGGAATATCATGCACAATTCCCTCATGTTTTCTGGTTCATTTTCATGCCTAGTTCATTTTCATGGTTCAGATAGTATTCATTTCAAATCCACCGCAACCAAATCTAAATTAAGAACTTCATGTTTATGCTGTTCAGCTGGCCATCTTTGATACCACATAAGCCAAGAGGAGCTGCCAGCAATTGGCTTTGTTGGTTTAATATTTTAATGTGTTTAATTATGACAGGATAGGCTCGATAACCTTCTGTGACGTTCAGGCAATTGTCAGCAAATGAATGAGATTACATGACAAGCACTGAATGACAGCGCAACCCAGCGCTCAGTCTTCCCGCCACTTATCTGATGGTAGCCTAGCAACAGATCCCTGACCTGGCATTGACCTCCACCTGATAAGGTCAGCACCTGAAGTGTCTCTCATTGGTGGGCCCCGTGAAGAGGAGGAGGAGCCTAGAAGAGAGGGAGAGAAAAGGAAAGAAACAAAGGGAAATGGAGAGAGGCCAGAAATCCCATCAGAGGCAAAGCCATAGCCACACAAAAGTGCCAAGGGTTCATGTTACAGCGTGTGGATCAAAAGAGAACTGTAATCACCATAGGCTCCACCGATAGTATTTCCCATATGCAAAACAAGAACGGTCACTGACAGTGTTAAAAAAGGGGGTCTATAATTCAAACACAGCATGGATAGCACTGCAACGCATTACTAAAATGCTGCATGTTAGTTTTTGTAGAATGTCATGCCAGTGTTATTTTGCAAATACTATTAATTTTATGTCATTTCAGCAGTACACTCCCTGTAAAGCCAAAGGGATGCAATGATAGCAAATGGTAAAATAATTACCAGTATAGAGCCTGCATTCAACTGCTAAATGTCAATGTTGTGTGTTTCATGGGCTGAGATTGTTCCCTGGTTCTTAATCTGGATCTACAGCTGAGAGGTTTTCCAGCATCCAATAATGTATTCAGAATGACAATATAACAAGATTGATTGGAACTGTTAAAAATAGAAATTTCTGAAATTGAAATAAGTGATAGGAACTAAGCTTAAACTAAGTGAGAACTAAGCTTAAAGAGACACTTAAACTAAAATTCAACATAAAGAATGGTAATGGTCCTATTGTGAGTAATTAATCAGTGCATGGTATTACAGTCTTCATTATCGTTCATCAAAATAACTTGGTCCACCTCTGAAACAACTTTATGAATAAGATGTTTTACTCAGAAATATGTCACATTACAAAAGTAAATGGATTGTGAACCAGTGGTGATTTTTTTTTTTAAGAGATGAAAAATACAAAACAGATGTCCACTTTCCTGCTTTATATTCTTCACAAGGGTCATGTTACATATGTTTCTAATATATTTTGCCATAACACAATGCAATAGCTTGAGTGAGCAGTTCAGATACAGCTTTTCTAGCACATCAAATTGTCCACATACCAACTAACCAATAAATATGTGGACAAATGTCGACAGTCTATAGATCTATTTTTATTAAAGTTCAGTTTTTTAATAAGCAAACTCCCACATTCATTCAAATGGCTTGCCATTGTGTTGATTTTAAAGACAGGTCTTAGAGATATTCTTACTGTAAATGCACACACACTATAAAAATAATTAACAAAATATAACCATTTATACAAAAGCTAAGTCAAATCATTTAAATAAAATTAAACCTACCAACTGACAGATACACTACATACAACAGCACGTAATAAGTGATTTTTGGGCTGAGGTAAAATGTCTTCAGATGAGGAGCTGGCAAGCTGAAAAAGTATTTCAAGACAAAAAAAAAGCATAAAATGCAGCACAGTAATTAAAGCAATTAAAGTATTCAAGGGTCGCACACTCCAAGGTAGAATAAATGACTTCAAACTAATTGACTTTTATACAATTATTCTTGGTCAGAGGAAGGCCTAAGGTTAAATTAAAAGATGGACAGTATTGTGATTAACTTAGTAACATGTGCTGGTGAATCCACATAGAAATTTAATGAATCTGATTAGATTTATTTTTTCTGTAATAATAACATTTTGTCCATATATCTCATTTCAAATATCATTAGTTGATTTACAGGTTCAGCTGTTTAAAGATATAAATGACCATGTCTTGCTCTAAGTGCTCTGTCAACCTGTCAACGTGTATGAAAAGGTCATCGTTTTTTGACTCTATGCACCAGCATGTAATATGTTAGAGGAGTGACTTAACTGGGGGTCAAAGGCCAAGAAAAGGAGCTGACTCTGTCATACTATTCAGGAGAGGAGGAGAAGAGGAGCTCTGCACTTGAAGACCCGTTCATTATTTAGGGCCACCAGTCATCATCAAGTACTTAAAAAACAGTTCATCCAAAAATAAAAATAGTCATAATTTACTCACCTTCATGCTGTTCCGAGTCCAAGATGTGTTTAATATTTGCTCTTCATCTTTTTACTATCCATTTAAAGTCCACACAACCCAATTTTTTTTTCAAGGTCCAAGAAGCTCATGTGATATTGTAAAAGTAATCCATATGAATCAAGTATTTTAATTAATGTTTTATTCACATATAAAGACTTATCAATGCACATACAGGGATCACATCAAATATAGTCAATAAAAAAAGTTCACGTGTGTTGATCTTTGTTTATATGCGAAGACTTAAATTAAACAGCTCAATTCAGGTTGATCACTTTTACAATGTCTTTAGGAACGTTTAGAAGCTTGAATGTTTTGGTTGCATGGACTTGAAGGGATAAAAAGGAAGCAAGAATTTTTTTTATATCTTTGTGTTCCAAAATGAAAATCGTATAGGTTTGGAAAGACTTGGGTGTACGATTGGTGAACTTTTTGGGTGAAGTAACCCTTTAAACATAACCCAAATTAGAGCAAATTGAGTCAAAACTAGTCAGAGTTTTTGAATATGGTCTGCAAGACGAGGAAAAGTAGTCTTTTTTGTGAGGTATCTCTACCAGTGCAAAAGGTCAGAAAGCAAGTGCAGGGACAACCACCTGCTTCTGTCACACAGCTGGAAGAGGGAGTGAGAAGAGAGGGAAGGGGGACAGGTGGCATGCCGGGGACGACGCTGGCACCAGCTTTCCACCGTAATATTCTCTCTGTTTCAAAGGCAGTTTGAGTCAGAGCAGACCAACTATTCTTCATCTTGAAACTTAAGACAGTGACCTAGAGCTGTGCCATAGCTTACATTACACTCCAAATAACTGATGTTAAATTGAAGTCAACAATATACTATGTTCACAGGCTAATTAGAAAGAACTTCAACACAAGAAGAGTTTACTAGTGTTAGATGTGTGAAAGACCCGTGTCCCCTGTGGCAATAATAGACAACCAGAAGCACGTGCCCTCTCTGATTTTAGAGTCAAGCGTATTTTGAATGCAATTTTGCAAAAACAAATAAAAGTAATAATAATTGTCTGTGATAATTAGGTTTCACAATTAAGTAGAGCATGATTGTTTTTCTTAAGTGTCGAAAATGCTCTGACAGAAATCACACTAACATGTCTAAATATGGCTGAGTCTTGCCTTAAGCGTTGGTCACCCTCACTGTTGTTCGGCAAATTTTCGTGGGTGAAATCCAGCCTTACAGTTCAGTAACCAGGATCAGGAATATCGCATTGACACTCCCATGTGAATAATCCATTTGTATACTATATATGCGTCAAAGCAGCTTTACAGGAACAGAAAAATACTTTTGATAATGCAAGAGGACGATAGTAAAAAAAAAGAAAATTCCAATTAAAGTCAGTTCATCGATTCAGTGAGGTAATCGTCAAGCTCATTTCAGTTCAAATATCCGGGCAATCAAATTGATAATATTGTCAGAAATATTGCTACACAATGGACCTTTTCTCCCATACAGTAAAATGTTGCAAATATGACCGCAACTTCACACCGATCATTTGTATTTAAAATTTCTGTAATGGACAAAAAGTTAATTATCAGATGCTCTCAAAAAAGTGTATCACCGGCTTTTACATTTTCAAATTCTGTACTTTTGAGTTTTATGTTGTTTCAGACTGTTTTGGTTTTAAGGAATGGCTGATCCAATCCTATATTGTTTCATATGTTTCATATATTTAATATATGTTTTATATTTAATATATTGTTTCATTCTTTAAATGAACCAAGGGCTCCCAACATTTAAATTAACACCTTCAAATGGTGCAAAAAATGTCCCTGCTGCCATGAAGCACAAGTCATCGCATCCAAAAATAAACAGTGGTTACATTAAGGTGAAATGTTTAAAGCAACACTTATTTTATGGCATCGTAAGTATATGAATATGCAGTGCAGAGGGCGAAGAGAAACATTTTTAGTAACCACCCTACTAGTTAAAAGTGGTATTTACACTATTTGAGCTCTGATATTCAAGCTTCCTCCCTCACCCGTCACACAATCCTGTCATGTCACTAGTCCTCTAATGACCTGCTCCACTCAGTGTTCCTAACACAATCTCGCAACATCCTAACAAAGAGGAAGAGGCTGCAACGAGTTGAAAAAGAGGTAACCCACACCACTATGCTTGGCCTCAGGGAGAGATATACCTCTTTATCCAACCTCCTTTATCCGCTACTGAAGCACCTGAAATTCATTTAGCTCGCTAACAGCCTGCACTGCTGCAGAGAAGCCATTTTAATAAGTAGTAATAATGCCAACAGACAAAACGAGTTGCTTTCAAAGACCAGCAGAACAATCATGCTTAACAATATCGCACAAGAAATATAATGAGATGGACAGTCTGAGGATAGCTTTTTTTTTTTTTTTTGTTATTTAAGTTATTTTGCATGTTTAATAGCAAAATAGCATTCATATGCCATAAACTGCATTGCAGATGAATGTAAAATGTATCTGTGGAAACATGAGTGCTTTGCATTTAAATGTAGCTGGGTAACACTTTGGTATAAGGACCAATTCTCACTATATTAAGCAGTTATATTAAGCTCAGTTAGCATGCCTCTTAATAACACATTGGCTGTTTATTATTACTTATAAAGCACATATTGTCCATGACAATGTCCAACATCCCTAATCCTACCCAATACCTAAATTTAACAACTACCTTGCTATGAATATCCAGCAAATTGGAAGTTTATTGGAGCAAAAGTCATAGTTAATGGTTTGTTAATGGCAAGAACTTCTTTTACAGTGCATATGGCAGTAATATATGTATTCAGTTACATAGTCACAGTGAGTAAACAGCCCTTACATCTTGTAAATGCTTAAAATGTAAAGATAATTTTATAATATAAATACAACGTCTGACAAGTACAACATGTTGCTCCAAAGTATGGCTGAAATTGAATGAAATGCATGTGGATTAAATTGAGGTCTGCGAGTAATCTGTAAAGCAACGCTGCAGTGTGAACAAAAGGGTTAAGGTATCAAATGGAAACAGATATGTCAATGGAAACAGCCTCCTTTCTTTCGCAGATGTTTGTCACTGTCAGGTTCAGTTGATACAGTGCCCATCAAAACATGATGTCTGTTAGGTGACCTTTAGGTTGCTACCATGTGTGAGGTCATGCTGCTGTTGCTATGACTACTATCAGCAGATTGTCTGCTCGCACGCATTACCTCAGCTGCCTGGCATCGGCAGGGTTACAGAACAGACCGTGACCTCGCCATGGAGACTAAACTAATCTTGAACAATAACAAGCAGCGCACACACATGCAGGGGCGATTTTGTGAGATTACTAAAAAACGCGTTCCCTAAAATCACACATTAAATATATTATCTGAGTATATTAGGGAATGACACCAAGAACTGAATAAGGGAAACATAATACTGGACTCCTATGAAAAGTATTGATGGTTTTTATACTATGGTACACATGTAAACGCTACCAGCCAAGTCCAGTTCAACGGACTTGAAGGGGTGACGATGAGAGAGAGAGGAACGGCGAGGTAGCCATATTCTAATGAGCGAGCTACAAAGTGTGTGTCAGTCACCTGTGCAGAGGCGAAGTGGGCTAATTTGAGCCTGTGCTAATTGCCACAGTAACGAGCTGCACGTGTGGATGGTTGCGAGGAGGATGGCAGCATGGCATGAGGGAGGATACAGTCCTCCTAACACCAAAGAGGTGTGAAAGAACGAACTTGTCCAACAGCATGCAGCCTGCTGGAGTCCAGCCCTGAGTGGGGAACGGCCGGCTGCTTCAGTGCTATGCATAGAACAGAATATTGTGTGTGTGTTGGGGGGGGGGGGGTGTGTGGAGGGGTATCTGTTGATCACATTATGACCGTTACCATACAATAAATCATTAAAAAAAAACAAAAAAAAACGTATTTTTATTTGATAGTAAAAAAAAACACATTATATCAATAACTAACACTTTACAATGAGGTTCCATTAGTTAAATGCATTTTCTAACATTAAATAATAACGGGCAATACATTAGTTACAGTGTAATAACAATAATACAATACAATAATAAAACTGGTCATTGTTACTTCACTTTAGCTCAAGTCCATTGAATAATTTTACAAAAGTTGTAATGAACGTTAATAATAATTTACATTGTTATTTCTTGTTAACTAATGTTAATAAATGAAGGATTATTGTATACTGCTATCAAATAAGCTATATGTGTATATTACAGTATAATAATAATAATAATAATAATCTTTAAATTACTGATAATTTCATATTTTGTAAGACTTTACAGTGAGGTCCCATTAGTTCATGTTAATTAATTCATTAACTAACAATGAACAGTGCATTTGTTAAAGTATTTAGTATTTATTAATCATTAATTAATGTTAATAAAAAAACATTTCATCATTAGTTCATGGTAGCTTAAGTCGATTAAATAAAATTAAAAGATACAACTTTTGATTTTAGTAATTGTATTAGTAAATACTGAAATTTACAAATAATATTGATAAATGCTCTTAAGTATTTTTCATCGTTAGTTCATGTTAAGTGCTTTCTACTTTATAGAATTATAATTAGTTAGGTTATTTTTGGTGACTATGGCAGAAATGTACAGTAAGAATCATGCAGTTATTAACAAATTACACGTAATCAAACAACCTTTAGTATTGAAGTTATACTAATGTTAAAGAATAGATCTTATTGTAAAATGTTACTGTAAATTCAATTTAAAAATGTGTAGCAATACATCAATTAAAAGGAACTTTGCTGATTTGACTCAACTAAGCATTTTGATGAAAACATTTTTTTAAATAAATAAATAAATAAACGTTTGTTTTAAATCCAATTTTACATTTATAACAATATCGACCTTAAAATGAATAGCAGTGATTTAGGGGTTTCTGTAAACTCAGATTCAAACATTTCTGAAAAAAAGCTGTATATATATATATATATATATATATATATATATATATATATATATATATATATATATAATTTTTTTTCCCCCAGAAAATAAATATAGCCTAATCAAATGTGTTGTTTTTTTTTTTTTTTTTTTTTTGTATATATTTTTAAGCCATTTAAATATGCATTAGTCAGAATCCATTTTCTACATGAATATACAAAAATCCTCCGTGGTCAATCAAATATACACCCAGAAAGCTTGGGGGCACCTTGTCCCTTTCTCGCTGGTCTGTCGGGAGAGCTCCTCTCTCTTTGAGCGAGCGTGTGTGTGTGTGTGAGTGTGTGTGTGTATGCGCGCGCGCGCGCGAGTGTGTGTGTGCTCTGCTGTTGCTGCCCTTTGATCCCTGCATTAGTGTTAGTTAGGGGCTCGGAGACACACACTTACAGAGAGCAGCCATAGTCAAGACACGGCAACAACAACAGCACCTCCTCCTCTACTCTTCCCTGTTCCCAACAATACACTTAACCGAGGACAGCCAGGTGCACGACAAGTCCCTGCCATCAGGCTCCCTCGCGACATTTCAATGGAAAAAGACCTTTTTTCTTCTTATCCCTAAACAAGAAGGAGAATGTGATAAAAGGGGGAAAATGCCAAGGAGGAAACAGGAGCAACCCAAGCGCCTGCCTTCACGTAAGTCGTTTTCTCGTTCGGCGCGATTTCAGCGCGTCTCCGTGTGTTTTGCGCAGTAGTTTAGGGTTAAAGAGGTGAAACAGACAAAGGCACGGCGGAGGTTATTTCTCCTTTTTTAGGTCTGTGCTAGGCAGCCATGTTGGCGATGAGGGGGCTAGCGGAGCGAGCGCACTAGCGGTGCCTTTAATTGCAGATAATCGATAAAGGTCCCGTTCCGCCTAAAGGTTGCGGTCAGGAAAGCTCGCGTTATCGCCGCTTATTTGGCGCTTATGGCCGCGCGTCTTTTCTTATATGTGTCGGTGCGAGCGAGGCAGAGTCGCGCGGAAGGGAAAGGGGAGGATCTGAGGATCTGGCCGCAATAAAATGAAGGGTCAGTCGGATCAGACTGAGAGCCAGACTCAGCCTTGTATCCGTGCCCCTGCCGTTACTTAGCTCCAGCGCTATCTAGCAGCGGTCCGCAACTTACAGAATGCGTCCTAAAACGCGGTCGCACAACTTTCCGCCTTCCGCGGTCGTGTGTGTTTGTGTGCGCGACTTTTTCTTTCGTTTGTCGAGCGGGATTTTTTTTTAAGCTGAGGTATTTTCTTCCACCCCTCCCAGTTCAGTGGTGTTCGTGTCTGCAGGCTGCCTGTGTCAAAGCCATGGTCGGTCACCTGAAGTTCAGGGTTTTTTCATTCCTCATGCAGCCATTCATTGCAGACGCTCTGCGATCAATAACGCACAAAAGGCGAAACGCTTTTTTCTCCGTCGTTTCGGAGCTCATGAGAAGGAAGTCTTAAGGTTTTCTCCGCTTTTCACGGGTTAAGCTTGGAATTACTAATCGCGAAATTTGTTCCTTTGACCCTGTTGTAGCTGGATGTTAACATTGTGCTTTTATCAGCTCGCTTATAACGGCTGCAGTGGCGCGCGCAGGCCGCTAGAGGGGACATGACGTGGAGTGTGGAAAACACCGAGCAGAGGAATTGGCGAAATGTGGCACGCTGGCGCTTTAAATGCACGAGAGCAAGCGCTCGTAATGCATCTTTGTGCATGTTGCGGTTCAAAAGTGGAACGGCGCCTTTTGGGACTTTTTTTTGGAAAGTCCGAGATACTCTTTTGCGGCTCTCTGGAAATTTCTACCTGTCTTTTAGCCGTGCAGTGTTTTCTTCATAATGCCAAACGTGTTTGTTTACACCCACTGAACTTGTCGCACTCATGTCCTCTCGCTTTTAACTTCGTTTTCTTAAGCAGTGATGCGGTTCAAACTTTTTACTTTTGACTTTAAAATAAAGCAAATTGAACTTTTTGGTGGTCTTAGTAAATATATTTTAAAGTAGCCTATAAGAAAATGTAGAAGACAGTTGTGTTGGATTTTTAAGTTTTAGGAAAGTATTTAGTGAGGAACACATTGCTTAATAGAAACTCACAATATGGTATACAAACCACGATATTATACTAATAAGGTGTGTGACTTATTAAGCAAATATAACTTATTAACTAAACATAAAAAGTTATTTAGTAACATAAACTATGGGGTGTATGGTATATAAACCTCAGTATTGTAATAACAGTATATTATAACTAAATGCTCATTTCCTTTTCATAACTGTCTTTCAGTCTTAGTTGTTTATGAATGACATAATATCTACTGCCATTTGTCCCTCCTCTGATTACTGCCGTACCAAAATCACCCACTCAGCAAAATCTCGTCTGAGGTTCGGTGGCGCTCCACACAGCCCTCTCCTGCAGCCGTGGAGGAGAGATGTCACGTTTCATTACGTTTTTCTGTCCAGAGAGGCAGATGACAAGCACGACTGTTGATCTACATTCATTCATCTCATCTGCTCCTGATTACTGCCTCGAAAAGTTTTAATAAAACGAGTCCAGGACAGTGGAATTTGTGTTTATTTGCTCTGTCAAAAAGTAATGTGCCAGGCATCTGGCTGTTTTTTTTTTTTTGGTGAACGTTTTTATGTAAAGGCTTTGTCATATCCTTTTGCAACTGCATCTTTCACTTCCTTTTCTTGAGAATACGTCTCTGAGTTCAGGAGCGCTTGTGTCACGATGTGCATGGGTCAAGATGTGCAAGAGGGCATTAAGGCCTTGATACAGTCAGATGATCTTCTTGACAGTTAAATATGACCTTTGGCTTTAGTGCTACAATGGAAACCACTGGGATTCCAAAAGCGCGGCCTTTATAACACCGTTGCACACTCCTTTTGCCAGAATTCTGAATTCATTTGTTCAAACCACAGGTCACAGTTCAGCAAACTTCCAGTAAATTAATCGTGAAAGGGGAGTCTAGGTTTAAATGTTCCCGTCTCGTTAAGCTGTTTTCCTCAGATTTCCACTCCGAGGTGTGGAGGTCGACCGAGGTTACCTTTTTTTCTCCTTTTCTACTGTACTTTGTCTTACTCGCAGGCCTCCATTTTGTGCAAGAACATAGCCCGTATCGTTCTTTCACCCTGACCTTTGCCATCAGCTAAAATGTCTCCCTATGGGAGCCGGCCATTTCCATTAATACTCACATGATCTTTAAGGTTATCTGCATTTGCAAATGGAGGAATTGGAGCATTGCACGGATTTCGGCTCTCCATTACTGAGCGATGGCAGAGTGTGTGTGACTGGGTGGCTCTCCACCTTACCGTAATGGTGGGTCACTGGCTCCTTTCCACTCATCTATGATTATAACGACCTTGGCTAGGCTTGGGCTTGAAAACATTGGATTAAGGGGAAAGGAAAATGAGGGGAGGTTTCCATTTCGCTCTTGGCATCTGATTTGTAGGGAAATTCTGCCAAGAATACCCCCTCCTCCTCCTATTTCTTCCCCCCTGTCCCACCAACTTGATCAGGCTCTCTCACCGGTGTCTGCCCATTTGAGCTCAAGCGAATAATGATACACAGGCTTTCCTCTCAGAAATGAATTAAAGGGCAGGGGAAGGGTGGTGGATGCTCTCCTGAACAAGTGCTTACACAGAAAGGGGCTTTAGCCAGGCATACTGAACCAGAACATTTAGATTAATTTGGCGAGCTGGATCGCCTGGCTTTCATCACAGGTAAAGTCTAAGTCTCAGTCAAAGGCGCTGTGGTGACATAATTAAGACAATTTCTGTACAGCTCGACGATTGTAATGGACTAGGCTCATCTTGTGTAATGTATTATTAAAAACAGTGCATCTTTAAAATGACAAGCCACAAAGTAGCCTGCTTTCGTCTATGAAAGTACTGAATCAGACACACTGTCTTGAAGACAAGCTCAGGGCTCAACAGTAATGATGGGAAGGATAGCTTGCTCTATTTGTCTGTACATCTTTTTATTTGGTTGTGAACTGTGTTGGACTTAGTTTTAAATTGGCTAGCCATGTAAAATTATCTTATTGGCGTAATATGCTTGAGGGAAATTATAATATGATTTGGATTGTCTTGGTGGTGCCAGAAAAAAAAAAGTTTTAATACATATTAATTACATAATTATTATTGTTATCATCCAGGTATTATAGGAAAATTCCATCTAAGGAAGTGTGAAAAATGTATCAAATATTTTAAGTCGTTTTAATATATATATATATATATATATATATATATATATATATATATATATATATATATATATATGAATAATTCTAGTTAAGGGTCCGTTTTTTTCAAAGAAATTAATACTTAGCAAGGATGCATCAAAGTGATCAAAACCTAAACACTAAAAAATGATATTTCAAGCAAGTAAATGCAGTTTTTTTTTTTACTTTACATCAAAGAATAATCAAAAAAACATTTATCGTTTCCTCAAAACCTCAAAGCAATGATTTCTGAAGGATCAGAGCACTCAAGACTGGAGTTATGATGGTGAAAATTCAGCTTTGTCATATTGGTACATTTTTTTTAAAATTGTGATTTATACATCATTTGAAAGCTGAATAAATAAGCTTTAGAAATATAAAGAAATACTGAACTGTCCGAGATATAACTATTTGAAAATCTGGAAACCGATGGTGCAAAAAATCGAAATATTGAGAAAATCGCCATTAAAGTTGTCCAAAATAAGTCCTTAGCAATGCATATTTACCAATCAAAAGTTAAGTGTTGATATATTTATGCTAGGAAATTTACAAAATATCTTCATGGAATATGATCTTTACTTAATATCCTAATGATTTTTGGCATAAGAGAAAAATATATATATTTTTTTTTTACTCACACAATGGATTGTTGTTACAAATATACCCGTGCTACTTATGACCAGTTTTGTGGTCCAGGGTCACGTATGAATAAATGACCTTTTAAAATATATTACAGTGAAAACATTAGCAGTGCAAGCAGAAAAAAAATCCCCTACTGTTGTGCTCTGAACTTGTTTATCGATCCTTCTAAGGCTGTAGTTAATCAACCTGCTCACTTAAAAATATTTTTTCCTGTCTATGGGACGCACCTCGTGTCCGTATGTTTCATGAAACACTACAGCCAAAGTCTGCACACAATGTTTCACCCACCCAAGTCTCAATCAAAGCCTGTATGGAATAAAAGGGTAATGATTTTCCACATGTTGACAAGTCACAACATGGAGATCTACAGCTCGGAGAGCAGCCCTTTGGCTAGTGGCGGCCCAGCACTGAGTAATAACCAGCTCATAGCAGGCATTCTGCTGGCAGTGGTTCATAAGGAACAGCTCGCTGGTTCAGCTGGGGAAGGGGTGGGGGGAGCTGCTGGAGAGCTCCAGGCACTTTCCTGTGTTGTTGTACCACACAAGTGCATCCATCCCCTCCAGGACAGACCTTTAACAGGCTGCTAACGCTGGGCCACACCGCACAAGGGATCGAACAGACAGGTCTGACGCAGGCCCGGGCTGCAGAGCTGTGCCAAACTGTGATTTGATTTATGAGTCAGTACTCTGGGTCCGTCTTAAGATGAGATGAGGCTTACTGGGCAGAATCAAAGAGCAGTCTGTTCACTTGACGGAATGAGAAGAGGCAAGTCGCTGTCAGTTTTTAAAACTGGATTTGAATTGTCATATTTTAGAGAAGGCCTTGGAAGTGGGGAGGTCAATAATACCTGGACGAAGCTATACTTTAGCATTCCCATTCATCTGAATGGCAGTTGCTTGGCTCGTGTAAGATTCCTCTGTACTCAACCTGCTTGCTGCCCTCTTTGCTCATTGTGGTTCAGTTGTCTGAGTGGGTAAAAAACACTAGCCTAATCACTATAGAGCCACAGAAAATTTTGGAAAATTGATATGTAACATGATAAATGTGTAACCTCCCATATGTTGCTATTGCTGCTGTTTAGATAGCAAAGCAAAAGGAGCATCAGGATTTTACATTCACACTGGTTTTTAAAACGGCAATTAAATATGCACTAATTGCATACATTTCCTGAACAGAAATCTGAACATTGGATAAAGGCAAGTTAAAAATATTTGATTTATTTGACGTATTCAAGTTGAAGGTTTTTACAGAGGAAATTTTGGATATCTCTTTATATCACTTCATAAATCAGAAAACAAAAACAGAGAGAGAGAGAAAAAATTTGATAAAAATTTCACCATGAATAATAAAATGTTGTTTAAAACCAGGCACATGTATAAGTTTGAACAAACCCCTTCGTATAAACCTTCAGAATATAGATAAGAATTAGGGGTGCTCCGATCACGATCGGCCGATCGTTATGCGCATCTCGTCAGTAAAGCTGGATCTCTAATCAGCGGTTAATTCCATCAGGTGCGTGATTTCACATAGAGCAGCTGTTACTACACAGAGCCGTTGTTAATAGAGAAGATGCGCAAATCCACTTCATTTTCAGCGTTTTTTGGTGCATCTTCTCAGTTAACAACGGCTCTGTGTAGTAACAGCTGCTCTATGTGCCGAGATGCGCATAACGATCGGCCGATCGTGATCGGAGCACCCCTAATAAGAATAAAATTGGACATTTTGGTGAATGTACTGTAAGTGCTGCTGAAGCTGAGATTTCAGACTCATTTAGAAAAATCAGTCTTTTGATACATCTACTGTAATAAAATCTACAGATGCATATAGATAAAATGCAGTAAAACAAACACTATTTTGGGCCCAAGCACTAATGGTGTGAGGACCCTCTTGGAATTGCTCTGTTTATTTAGATGCTTTTTTTTCCCCCACTAGTTTAAAACAACACATTATGTTAAGCCAAATAGCCCAAAATCTAAAAAAAACTGACCCACAGATGAAAAAAGGTCTGTAGTATTAGAAGCAATATATTACTATATATATTACTATTATAACAACAAAAATTCCAATGACAATAATATTAATAAACATTTAAGATCATTTGAATCCTGAATTTTACACTTTAATAGTATTATATTTTGGTCTTAACTTCTTCATTGACAGGAACCTTTAAAGTCTTGAAACCTCTGAAGTCTTTATTCTGCCTAGTTGGCAGTAGTTTTGATACATTTCTCATTACTTTGTGTGAAGTGCACACATACTGCGAACTGTTCTGAGCTTGAGCGCCACACGTGCTCCATGTGAACAGACAGAATAGAGTTCAGCTTATTCATTTTGAATCACACAGTGCATACAGACTATAAACAGAGGTTTTTTTTTTTCTTTCTGTTTTTTTTAATCATTGATTATTTGGATTCAATCGCAGCCAAAATGTTGACCTTTTGATTAGAAGTTCCTTAAAGTCGTGAGGTTGGTTACACCGGTTTCTTTTTCAACCCAAGCAAAGTTAAGTAGAATGGAAAGGGTTTTTGTTTTCTTTCTCCACCTTGAAATGGACTCCAGATGGCAACTATTATTGAGCGTGTTCAGCTTTAATAGATTGTCCCCAGTCCTGATCAGTTTTGTTGCCATAATGGCTGCTTGATGGTTTTTCTTTTTTTTTTTTTCTTGTTGTGACTGGGGAGGCTGATTCCACACCAACAAAGTAGCACCAAAAATGCCAAGTTTTACTCAACTAGACAATTTGCCCTCACAATTATGCAGCAATCAAATCATAGTAATTACACAACAATAATAACGATGGTAATTACTATCACTGTTATCATTAGCATCAAGAGACACCAATGTAGTTTTGAAACGGAAACGGTTATATTTATATTCTTGTCAGGATTCCGTTGAGCTTGGTACGCCTGGGTTAAACGCGAAAAGTATGCACTCAGTCCAATTCCATGTTCCTCTAATCCCAAGAAAGTGTGATGAGGGTTTGAAATTTGGGAATTCTCCAAACACAAGGCTGACTTCTCCTCGGTCACGTCTCTAAGATAGACTACACTGTCCAGCGCAGAGAACATAAGCATGTTAATGAGTTTAACTAGCGGACTAGCAGCTGTGCTCCAAGGGTTTTTCTGGAGACGGGGCTGTTTTATAGCTGAGAAGATTAAAAGTGCCAGGAAGGAAACAGACACAGAGTAGTGGCACCCTGAGGTATTGACAGCCTCCAAGGGAAACGGTATATCATCTGCAAGTGTAGAGGTGTTTGGCTGCTTTACAAAGGCGAGATATTATATTCATGATGTGAAGTCATCTCTGTGAAAGCTATTGTCGCTATGTCTTGTGCTGATTTACGAGGCTTAAAACGTAGGTGAGTGTCTGAGACCTGCTCAGCCCCTCGTGTAAAAAATGTCCTTCGCATTTGCCTATGACTTCACAGTATGTTTGATTACTCCCGACCTTGATGCAAAGCTCCGGTGTTCATGTTTGGTTGTTAGCACGAGGTCAGTAGCTGATTAGTATTGGTCTGGTGGGGGGGGATGTCTACCTGGGTGTTGGTGGGGGGCTAAAAGGAAGTACATTTACTTTCAGTGTTAAACCTTGTTACACACGCTATACTAATGGTAGTGAATGGACGGTACAGCCATGGTGGCAACATTTTTTAAGTTGGCTGAAAGGTTGCAGGATTGTATAGTGTTAGAAAAAAAGTGCTAAAATTGGAAACTTTACAGGGTACAACAGCTTGTTACTGGGATGGTATACTTGAAGGTAAATAAAAGCATCGGCTACATGACTAGACAGAGTGGTTTTGTCATTTTTAAGCATACAGCTTGTACTCACTGAAAATAAACAACGTTGCTCCAGTGCCAAATAAAAACAATACACAACTATGAGACTGAACTGGACTAAGGATGCATATTATATATGCATGTTTATTTTAAGTTTCAGTAATTTACAAACTTTAATTAAGCTTTTTTCAGTTTTAGCAATTCTAGTACTTAAACTTATTTTATTTCACTCAATTGCCAAGGGAACTTTTGTTGTTGTTGGAATTTTAATCTAATATTTATATTTTATTTATTTAAATTATATATTTTTTTGGAATGTATCAATATCTACACATTGAATATTGAATTGTACATGCAAATTCATTTTTACAATATGATTGCATTTGTCGCCATCTAACGCTCCGTTAAAGTTAATTTCAAAAACACGGCTACATATAATCTTTAGCAAATCACATAGTGAATATCCATTTTTCATACTGTACATCACGTTTTCCCCAACTGGAATTTGTAAGTTCATGAAAACTTCAAAAATAAGTCATAAAAATGTAAAAAATGAAATAAAGAAAACGTATTGTTAAGTTCTTAAATATTAACTTACAAACTCAGGGAGTAGTAGTACAAGTAAATATTTTGGTCGAAGTGGTTTGACTGACAAAAACGTTTGGAAATCCTTGCTTTATGATAATTATGTAATACCAAAATTAATTTTAAATGGTTGATTTTAGTAATTTTATTATTTTTTAATTATGCAAAATAGTATTTTGAACATTTACTGACTATTGGCCATAATGATCCCTGCAACCCTTTTTATGTGTGTTTCAGGGTTTTGTGTATTATTTATATATTATATTTTTGGTTGCACTTTATTTTACAGTATGTGTACTAACATGTACTTATAGTGTACTTACAGTGTATTTATCCAAGAAAGTTCTGGTAACACAAGGTAACTACAATGGGTTAGGGTTAGGTTTAGGGGTAGGTTCAGGGTTAGTACCTAGTTATTACATAGTTATTGTAATTACTATAATAAGTACATAGTATGTACATGAGGAACAGGACTGTAAAATAAAGTGCTACCATATTTTTTTATAAATTTTTTTAGTTTTTTTATCTAACATTAATAATAAGGCATTTATCAGTTATGGTTTGTCTATCACTAGCATAATTTCAATATCAGTGGAGCCCTCATTTTATGCACCACTATTGATTGGCTGTGTTGTAGTTAGAATGAATTGTTTTACAGCATGGTGTTGATTCAGACAATAATTCTGCTGTTTGCTCAGCTGAATATCTTTATGCATATCCTCATTATGGTTTTATAGATCATCCCAAATACTCTCTATAAAGACATCCCAGTTTGGCAAGCACAGTCGGCTGTTTTTTTTGTTTGTTAGTTCCTCTCTCAGTCCCCCACAGCTATAAGTCACACTCGTATTTCAGCGGCCACAGTTTACCCTTGTAGTCATTTAGTCGTTGTCTATGCAGAGACTCTTAAACGAAGCACTAAGGTTAGGCACAAAATGTTGGCTCGATGCGCTCTCCAAAGGCACAGTTATGGTTGTCATAGTGATCATATTTTTTGCAATCATTTGTCACCCAGATACAGTAGGGTTGAATTAGAAGCACCTGGTTATGCTGACGTGAAGCGAACGAAAGGGGAGAGGTGAACAACTATTCCCGTTTACTCTACTGACACGGCACGTTTTCAGGCATACGTGTGTGCCGTCGGCGTTATCTCGCTCGTATGTCTCTACCTTCGTAAAAGCGAGATGGCTATCTGCGTGACAAAGAGCACTAGGACCGAACAATGCGACGCTAACCATCGGCCGCCCCGGCCACCGTTTAACATGGAGATTGGAAAAAGGAATCAGCTCTCTCTCCTCCGGGACCTGCATGTAAATGAGGTTAGCCTCTCCTGCTGTGCCACCGCTCTATCCCCCACTCTCCTCTCCAGCTCTAATGGCTGCAAAACTGCCACCTCCATTCTTCAGGAAGAAACCGGGACCAATCCTGATTAGTGCCCTTGTCTTGAGTGACAGGCTTGGATCTGGGCAGGCAGTGCCGTGGGCGCCTCTGCCAAGCTGCTGTCAACCTGGTATCACTGTAAAAAAGCCATCCCTTTTCTTCAACCCCCCAGCCTCCTCCACTCTCTCACACACCCCCTCGTACTCTCTCTCTCTCTCTTTCTTTCTTGGGTGGCTGGCTAGTCAAGCTTGGCTGCATCCCTTGCCTGAGCTACTGGGACAAAGTGTGATTTACAGTAGTTGGAGAGTTTCCCTGTCAGCTCTAACCTGTGTGCATGCTGTCTATCTGAGTAGGCGGCAGTAATGCTGTAGAAACAGCATATTGTGGTGTTCGCGTCATAGCACCTAGCTGAATCCACCCCTGCTTCCTGTCCCTGTGGTATGTACACAGAGCCTTACTTATTATCTTATGCTTTCCTTTCGTTTTCCACAATTTTGTTTTATTGCTGTAAATGTACAAATCTTCATGCGCCCCCTTTTATGCCCACTGAAGTGTATATGGCGGATCCCATTAGTTAACATCTCACCGCTGATAATGAACGTGCAGATCTACCAACTTTTTGAGAGTACCCTGAGATTACTAGTCCAGGCGCTGTCTTCTTTTTGTTCTGTCTCTGGTATCTATAAATGGAAGTTGGGGGAAATAAACAAGAGTGCAAAAGGGTGCTTCATCTACAAAGAGGAATTTCAGAGGTCTGGAAGCCAACACTGTCTCAGTCTCTTCCAAGAACACATCTCCTTCCTGTTTCACCTCTGGCCCCCTGCCCAACATGCCCACAGACGCTGAGGCCATGCGGAAAACACACAGATGGTAATATGTAGTATGCTTTGCTAATACATGCTGATGAAGGCCTGTGCTAATGTGGAATACAGTAGGCGACTGATTTGTTTAATATGAGTGTTGGATACAAGTGATTTAAAATCACTATAAATCACATTGCTCGACTGTTGCAAGACTTTTATGGTCAGTCTAAATTTGAGTAATTTGTTTTAAAATCTCTATTACAATTAATTTTTTTAAGGAATAGCAAATATGGCAGAATCTGCAATTCGTGGACAGAAAATGATAGTCAGCTCTGTGGGAGCACTTCACTTAATATTAGAAAAATACTGTATTAAGAAATGGTTCAGGAGTGTAGTGTTGCACAAAGCACAGCTAAAACAGAAATCAAGAAACCGATAACCTGTTGGTCACATGTGAATTTCTGTGAAAAACCTGCAAAATCTGTGTTGAGAAATATTTCACCTTTATGCGAAACATCTGACAGCACCTTACTTTGATCACATCTAATGTGTCATATTGTGAGGAAACTGATGCTATTCAGCCCTACTTTATAAAAACTTTGTAGTTTCACTAACTCACACACAGGGATATACACCTACAGAGTATATTCATACAAACACACATTCATATACATGTACATTTTTTTTTTCAATAAATTCAATTCAATTCAATTCAAGTTTATTTGTGTAGCGTTTTTTACGATACAAATCATTACAAAGCAACTTTACAGAAAATTACGTTTCTACAATATTTAGTAGTAGCTTATAAGTGGTGACTGTCAGTTTATGTGCATAAGACAGGATTTTTCAGAAAAATTAATACAAGATGTAGTCAGGCGATGAAGATTATTAACAGCAATTATTATATGATGCAATCACACTTGTAGCAATATTTGGTAGTTCTGTTTGTTGATTCAGGGTTAGCATCATCTGGGGTCCTCTGAGGGGGTAAATTTAAAGTAAAATTAATTAGTTTAACCCAAGCTAAACAATAATAATGTGCATTTGATCAGATGCAACTGCAGTCACAATTTATGAGATGCATTATTCGAATGCTTGGCGAAAGAGATATGTTTTTAATCTAGATTTAAACAGAGAGAGTGTGTCTGAACCCCGAACATTATCAGGAAGGCTATGCCAGAGTTTGGGAGCCAAATGCGAAAAAGCTCTACCTCCTTTAGTGGACTTTGCTATCCTAGGAACTACCAAAAGTCCAGTGTTTTGTGACCTTAGGGAGCGTGATGGATTGTAACGTGGTAGAATACTAGTTACGTACACAGGAGCTAAACCATTTAGGGCCTTATAGGTAAGTAATGATAATTTGTAACTGATACGGAACTTAATAGGTGGACAGTGCAGAGACTGTAGAACTGGGGTTGTATGATCATATTTTCTTGACCTGGTAAGGACTCTAGCTGCTGCATTTTGGAATACCTGTAGCTTGTTTATTGAAGATGCAGGACAACAACCTAGAAATGCATTACAATAGTCCAGTCTAAAGGTCATAAATGCATGAACTAACTTTTCTGCATCAGAAACAGGTAAAATTTTTCGTAGCTTTGCAAGGTTTCTAAAATGGAAGAATGCAGTATTTGTAACATTGGAAATATGGTTTTCAAAAGACAAGTTGCTGTCTAATATAACACCCAAATTTTTGACTGTAGGGGAAGTAACAGTACATCCGTCTAGTTGCAAACTGTAGTCTACTAGATTCTGTGTACTGTTTTTGGTCCAATAACTAATATCTCTGTCTTATTCGAGTTTAATAGGAGAAAATTATTGGTCATCCAATCTTTTACATTTTTAACACACTCTGTAAGCTTAGATAATTTAGAAATTTCATCTGGTCTCATTGAGATAAAAACTAATCCTGTATTTTCTAATAATATTACCAAGGGGCAACATGTATATTGAAAATAGAAGGGGACCTAGGACGGATCCTTGTGCCACTCCATATTTTACTGGTGATAAATGAGATGACTCCCCATTTAAATAAACAAAATGGTAGCGATCAGATAGGTAGAATCTAAACAATCTTAGAGCCTGCCCTTGAATACCTGTATAGTTTTGTAATCGATCTATGAGTATGTCATCTATGGTGTCGAACGCAGCACTTAGATCAAGTAAAACAAGCAATGAGATGCAGCCTTGATCTGACGCAAGAAGCAGGTCATTTGTAATTTTAACAAGTGCAGTTTCTGTGCTATGGTGGGGCCTAAAACCTGACTGAAAATCTTCATACAGATCTTTTTTTTTTTTGCATAATTTTCAATTATTTTAAATGCTGTGCTCTGAAATGCTAAGCATGCTATGCTCTTATGCACTTGTTCTGATTATTGTTTTTTTTATTGTTAATTTTCAAAATTTAGATCACTTCTGATTACCAGTTTAGTCGATAGTGACAGACCTAATAACTGATTTGCATTTGAAATTCTTTTGTTGGGGAATATTGATAGGTCATTTTGATTTCGTGGAAATTCATTTTGACTGATTATGTGAGAATATAATATTTTGGATTCCAAAAAAAATTAATAAATTATTAAATATCAATACTTGCTGTCAGTGTTTGAATTCAGTATCATGTTAGAAGAATTTCATAGTAATACTTTATTATATCAGTCTCAGTCAAACTTGTTCAACAACTGTTTTTGTTTAATTGATGTTTTTTAAAAGAATTGGGGTGTCCTGCTTTGTTACCAGAATTGCTTGTATTTTTATAAAAATATTTTTTTGTGTGTTTAATGGGATAGGATTGAAGTCATTTCATGTTTTATGTGATTAATGAAGATACTAGGGTTGGGTATACATTACGGCACACTTTTTTCATTTATTACTTTGTGAACTTTCATGATACCATA
The DNA here is from genome assembly GCF_003368295.1 of Carassius auratus. Lineage (NCBI taxonomy): Eukaryota > Metazoa > Chordata > Actinopteri > Cypriniformes > Cyprinidae > Carassius > Carassius auratus. The sequence continues at coordinate 2,224,053 of NW_020528142.1, forward strand.
ACTGAATTTCGAGAGAGAGTTTCAGTGAAAGAGCGTTGTAATCTGTGGTGTCAGTGATAATCTCACTCACACGGTCCTCTTCACTTTTGTCCATTACCATAGAAGTGGCTCAGATTGCACTGAGAAACACCGCTTGCCAGTTTATGCTAATTTAGACTTCCTGCTTCTTCATTAATTGAAGTGCAGGAAATGATATGAGATCGATATGAGAATCTCAAGGATAATGCAATACTGCAAGAAAATGAAACGCGACATATCGATATACAATCATATTTGCAGAATCTTAGTTTTGCCTTGACTGATTGCCCAGTTTCTTCAAGGCATATACTGGTCATTCTGAGAGCAACCTAATTAACAGAATTACTTCCCACCTCTGGTTGTGCGTTAGTCTCTCGAGACGACGTATGGCTGGTGGCGGTAGCACCCAATATGGCACGTCCTTTCCACCATATTGTCGGCCGGCGGCTAATAAGTTAGCACTGACCGGCGGACGGGCTCATTAGCATCGCCTGTGGCTGTGGCAACCCCCGCCAGGGCCCAGTTGGACACTTAATTACCGCCACCACTTTTTTATCTCCCCTCCAAAAAACCCAACCCCCCACCCCTGGAACGCCACTGGCACTTGCTTGTGCAATCCACAGAGAATGCTGGGAAACTATAGATGCCAAAGTGGTGGTTAGTTAGCCTGTAACATTCGATAGCAGCGCTTGCTGTGAGGCACTGCAGTATCTCTGATAGAGTTAAAGCTATTCGACCCGAGCCTCTCATGCGAGACTGTGCAAGTGTGTCTTTTCATTGGCATCAGTGGAATATTGATGGCTCCACCCCGGCTTAATCGACTAATGGCCTCTTCCTCTCTCCTTCACTCTGCTGAAGCAGCCACCCTCCCACCCAGCACAGCCTTTCTGTGCCCTTTTGGCGACCTCTGGGTCAGGCAGGCCGATTTTTATGCCCGACTGAGTGGCAGAATAGCCTCAGTGAATTGGTTGGCAACCTTACGAAAAGTTATGTGGCTGCCGGCCTAATAGAGAACGCTCCCAGCCTCCTCTTCGGCCTATTGGTTCTTTGCATCTCACAGCTGAGATGTTGTGGCATTAACTGCATAGCTGCCAACTGCTGTTGTTTAAATGAATCGAGAGAAATATAGGCTACAATTACACTGGATCCATGTACTGTGGCTCAGAACAAACCAGAATTAACAAGGTCCTTAAGATGTTTTCCAAGTCTTATTGTAATACAGAGAACAGATATTCTGAAAATAATTTGCAGTACAGCAATATGGTAAAAATAATCATTTGTGCATAGTTTTTTTATTCACACATTTATTTCCAAACGTTTTTTTTTTTTTTTTTAGTGGAAAACTAACTTCTGACTATTGTGTTGGTGTTTTTCATATGGCTGATGGACATTTTATTTATCATTTTTGGTGGATTGAGTACCCTACCGTTCAAATGTTTTTGAAAGAAATTTCATATGCTCATCAAGTCGGCATTAATTTGATAAAAAATACAGTATCAGAGCACAGTATATAGAGTAATATGACAATTTAAAATAACTTTACATTTTAAAATGTTGCTATGTTGGCATTTATTGCTATATCAGCAGCCATTGCTCCAATCTTCTTTGGTTAGTGTATGTCTGGACTGTATTCTCTACACGCATTCATTCTTAGACAACAGTAGTTAAGAAGTTCTTCCAGTTCATTATATTCTCTGTACACAAATTGGACTTTACTGAACAAATAGACATACATGTGTGTCAACTAGATTGAGCACATCATAGAAATGAGTACAATAGTTTTAAATATGCATTTTCATAAAATTACTTGTTGTTGGATGTCAAATGCATAAGAGGAAATTTGAATGGATTCCTACATTCCTGTTAACACTATTAACAGATTTATCATTTTTTGTGTGTCATCTATAAACTAAACATCCAAAACTAAACTAAACATGGTGAACAAACTGTTTTTATTTTTTTATAATGTGACAAAGCTATATGCAGATTACAGTGTAGCATGTTTATCTTAAACTTTATTTTGTTATTTTTCATTTTAATTTAAATTCTAGAGATTCTAGTTTCTTTTAATTTTTTTTTTTACTAAATTGGCTGAGACATATGACTGTCTGGTAAGTAAAAAAGTTAACTCAAGAGCATGAATGTTACATTCTTTTTTCTTTTTATGTTTAGTTGAGGTTATGATTTGCATTTAGCGTTTGTGGTTGTAGGGTTCTAGGGTCATGTCCGCTGTAGCACACAACCATAAACGCAGTTTAGCCTCAAGAGACGAGCACCAAGTCTCAGTGAGAGTGACTGATAACAGATCTGGACCACAGTGCCTCCCGCAGCTGTTTTTCTGGCCACACAAAGTCATGCTCACCATTATGCCATTAAACGAACCTTTCAAAGGCAGACGGCCAGTATCTTGTCCCTCTTCCCAAACTGTCAAGCTTGTTGCTATGCGATAGCATTGTTGCCGTTGTAGCTAACTACCAGGGTTTTGTTCCCATTTTTCGAGCCACATACAAGTGCGTATGTGCGTATATGCGTTTTAGAGGCAGGGGGTTGTTTCAGACAAAGCCATGCGGAACTGAGGCCCAAGCCACAACCTTGGGAAATGTCAGGCCGCCCACAGAGTGGGTTGCCTGTGTCTGCTTCTCCAGTGCCGCTAGGAACAAGAGTGGCGGGGCGTAGCTTAACCTAGCGTGGCGAGAGCAGGGTTCAGTCCGAGTTTCTGACACTGCTTCAGAGACCTCTGGTCAGCAATCTAGCCATTTCTCACTAACAACATTATGGCCTTTACTGCCCGTCCTCCCTGGTGTCACATGTAAATGGGTCATGCCTCACATACTTCACTGTTTTGCTCAGGTGACCGAGAGCTCGGTCAGTGAAACGCCCTGGCCATGTGCATCAAATGTTTAAACTTTTGACTATGAGGTACAGTAAGTCAGGAGGATGCTTCCACTTGGGATGTAATGATTACCATTTTGACAATAAATCATAATAAAACTCCCCACGGTTATTATTACTGCTTTGTATTTTAAGTATCATTACAATCATTCTCGATAACCTCAATTTGAACTACTCAGGATAAATAAATACTATCCAGCATAGAGCACAGTTTAACAGTAAAGTAACAGTCTCACATGCACAAATCGTGCAGACTCGTTTCGTTTATTGTGAAAACATGTCATGTCAGCCATGCATTCTAATTCTCTTCTCTCAGACGACCTCTTCTGTCTCACACACATCTCATTTGCTCCGGTTAAACGGTGCTTGTATTGTGCATTATTTGAAAAATTCCCGCTGGTTTTGCACTTACACCAATAGCGTGCGCACCACCACTGATCTACAATAAAAAAAATTATAAACGCAACACTTTTGTTTTTGCCCCCATTTTTTATGAGCTGAACTCAAAGATCTAAGACTTTTTCTATGTACACAAAAGGCCTATTTCTCTCAAATATTTTTCACAAATCTGTCTAAATCTGTGTTAGTGAGCACTTCTATTTTGCCGCGATAATCCATCCACCTCACAGGTGTCAGTGTGGTATATCAAGATGCTGATTAGACAGCATGATTATTGCACAGGTGTGCCTTAGGCTGGCCACAATAAAAGGCCACTCTAAAATGGGAAGTTTTACTGTTTTGGGGGGTCTGGGGGGGGAGGTCCAAAAACCAGTAAGTATCTGGTGTGAACACCATTTGCCTCACACAAATGCAACACGTATTCTTTGCATAGAGTTGATCAGGTTATTGATTGTGGCCTGTGGAATGTTGGTCCACTCCTCTTCAATGGCTGTGTGAAGTTGCTGGATATTGGCAGGAACTGGAATACGCTGTCGTAAACACTATTTTCAGAGAGTTACAGGTATATTTTCAGAGAGTTATACATTCAGTCTGTGTGCAGTTTTTGTCTGGGATTTTATATGCCCTAATATTTGACAGATTGATTGAAAACAAGCTTATGTGGAAGATAAATCTAGAATTAAAAAGATATCTAGAATTATTTATGGAGCAGATAAAATACACATGATCATTAATTAATCAGTTATCATTTTTACTTAGCCAATTTCTTTTTTAAAGGGGTCATATGGGATTTCAAGTTTTCCTTTGTCGTTGGAGCGTTACAAGCTGTCTGTGCGTGCATGTATAAGATCCTAGGGATGTAACGGTAAATGTATTCGTACCCAAAATTTAATAATGCAACAATAATGTGCGTATGTGGAAAATGTTTTTTTACCGTGTAAACATTGTATTACACCAAATACACAAAAAAATTATATTTGCTAAAATATTTATATTTTAAATATATAAAAAAATATATATATTTAACCATGAACATTTTTGTCACTTTAATCGTCATAAGAAATTTTCATACTGTTACATCTCTAGCTTGCACACACTTGCATTCACATCAAGGGGTGAGTGTGTCGGGTTTATATCTTATTTTCTTTGCTTTTTCGAGTTACGAAGCATGCTCTGCTGCACTGTCAGTATCATGGTGCATGGTTGCACAGGGTCGTGGCAATTGCCACCCCTTTGGACCAAAGTAAGCAGCGCTGGCCAGATGTGTGTTGACTGTAATGATCCCTACAGGTCGACGGGATACCGTTGCCAGGCAACGGCTTTTCCTTTTCCCTGTAAACAGAGAGCTTACTCGCCAGGCTTATGTTGGGGTCAGCAAGGTGAGACCAGCCTTTATGTGTGTGAGCAAAAGGCAAAGAAAAGATGCTTAAATGAATTTCTTTACAGATCATATTCCGATGTCACAAGTCCTCGGCCTTTTCTTTTCCTGCTGTCTCCAGGTCTTGTTCTCTCGCACTTTCACCAAGGTGTGAGGATTTAATTTGGTCAAGTGAATAGACATAGAGCACCCTCACTTGATAAGTTTTGACATCCTCCCTCATCTAGGCTTGTTTCTTCCTGACATGCTCTTGTGGAAGGATTGTTAATATGGATCAGGAATATTCACATTCTTTGTTCGCCCTTGTCTGGCAAGCTGTAATGTTTTGCTTATGAATATTGATACATGAAGTGTATATTAATGACCCTTGGTGACCTTAACCCTATCCTTATTGGCTCCCTTGTGGTATCGGCAAGCTCATGAATATTAATCCGGTTCTGTAACCTCCATTACCCTAATCTTTGCTGTCTAGCCTCCCGGAAGGGCCTGTCACCATGGTAACCCTTTTACTACACTCTTTTAGACTCTTGAAAAAAGAAGAGACAGCAAGTTATTCCACTGTGCCTTGTGAGGGATGCGTCAGATACTCACCAGGACTCTCGATTGTATTCTATCGCTTGTCTTTTCAGAAACCATCCATTTTAGTCCTAATAAGAAAATTCACTTGGAAAAGGTCAATCAATGGCTACATGGACAATACTGTCACCATTTTTTCCTAACAGATTTTCCCTCCAGAATTTAATAATAATCATGCCATTACATATATTTTTTTTCAATAAGATGCTTGCTTTCTAGAATACAACAAATGATAATGAAATATCGTCAGTTGTCTTGATGGAAAAGCATTTCAATAATAAAATCATGACATATAAATCATGTTTTTCCCTGTTTCACAGATGTGGACACGGTAGAGGATGGAGGGCCAGAGGGTGGATCAGTAGAAGAGGACAGCTGGTTTGGGAATACCTCCGACAGCCCCTCCGAATCGTCCTACGGTGATGTGCAAGATGAGCTGCGGGTTTCCCCTGACAATGTTCCCCGACCAGACCACGACACCTCAGCCGAGAGCTCCCTGGGCTGCCCAACGCCGGTTCAGCGGGCTTCCCTGGAGCTGCTTGGGCTGGACGGTGGGGTCCTCTCAACCCAGGACATGCTGTCCTCTGAGGTGTCCTCTCTGTACGGAGACTCCAGCCAGGCCCTGGGCAAACCCCTCAGCAGCAACCTACGGCGTCTCCTGGAGGCTGGCTCGCTGAAGCTGGAGGGAGGTGACCTGACTGGGCGTGGAATGGGCAGAGGACCGGAGTCGCCCCCGGTCAGCTTGGTACTATCTCCATCTTTGCATCACGCACAGCAGCTGAGTGCCCTGGCGAGGAGGTTGGCTAATAGCAGCAGCAACAACAGCTGCAACTCGAACTCTGCATCACCTGCGTCTGTAGCAACTGTCAAGCAGGAGCCCTGTGACCTATATGGCCCCAGCAATGGCCCTAACTCAGGCAGCAGTGGCTTCGTATGGGTAGGCGTTGCGGATAAATGGCCATCGACAAGTTGCTCGGCTCCCAGCGGCAGCAGCCTATCACCAGACTCGGCTATCCAGAAGTTAAAAGCAGCTGCCAACGCCGTGCTCCAAGACAAGAACGCGGTGGCCTCCTCCACCTCGGCGTCCTCATCGTCCTCTTCCTCCTCCTCGTCCACTTCAGTCACCTCCTCCTCAATGGCAGCCTTGGGCACTCGATCTGATGACGCTGTGCGCTTTGAACCGTTCTCTTCACCCTTCAGTCCACAGTCAGCCAGCTCCACGCTTGCTGCCCTCTCAAAGAAAGTGTCTGAAAGAAGTCAGCAGCAGGTGGGCTCATCTGAGCATCAACCCTCAGCTGGCTCCTTTCTCTCTCTAGTTTCCATGACCTCCTCAGCAGCTCTGCTAAAGGAGGTGGCCGCACGAGCAGCAGGAAACCTTCTAGCTGATAAGAAAGAGCCGGCATTAGTACTGGGAGCCTCCGAAGATGTCAAGCCCCTGTTAGACAAGAACCAGAAGGTGCCCACACCAACCCAGGCCATGGATCTCCTGCTGCCAACAATCCCCAAGGGAAGGGCCAAGCCCAGCAGTCAAGCAGGTAACGGTTTGTTCCCTAAAATAAATGCATTTTTTTGTTTTTGTGCTTTTGAGCGGGACATTTCTGATTGGTTTACATTTGTAGAAAAAAAAAATGAAATGACTAGTATGCGCATTTTTCAAAAATGTTGTATTTGAATATTTGGGCTCATAAAAAAAATAATATTAATTTATTTAAATGACATTTAATGAAAAAGACATTATGACATGTCACCCTTTCCTAACAAGCTTATAATTAGGCATTATACACAACAATGTTCTACAACAATGTTACGAATATATCTCAAGGTTTTCTTTTAATTTAATAATGTGCAAACAGTACAAGTACCAGTTACAATACAGAACAAACATACACTCTAGTCGGCTCTTGGTTTTTATGTTTATATTGTTTTACATGTTAATGTTGAGAAAAACAAGAATATTCACATGCTCAGGTGAAAGTTGGCTCCTCGGCCCTTTTTACACTTGTAGGTATTCTTTTTAAAATGGTGTTTTAAAATTAAAATGATCGTCATCTATACTGGCATTTTCACTGAATTTCAAAAACGATCTCCGTCCACACTACACAACTGAAAACGCATGTCACATGCCCATTTATAAACACTGTATGCGCATAAAAGTGTAAACAGGAGGTTGGTTGCTAGTCACTGGCAGGTACATGAGCATGATGTTTACACAGTCGTCAAGGTCGAGGATATGCAGAGCGTATATGTGCAGCCAAGCCATCATTTTCTAAACTCTCAGTTTTGGTCCGTTTACACTGAGACTCAACCCCAAAGTTTTCTAACTAAAAAGAGGTCTGCAGCGTCTATGAAATTCTCAGTTTTAGAGATTTGAAAACGTAGTGTTAACAACATGTGTCTTGGTTTTCAGCTTTCTCTTTCTGCACATTGTATAGTTGTATGGTGTTATGGCGATATGACCCAGCACCCAAAATTCTATCAAAACACTCCAACGCAGCCTCAAATCTTGGAAAAAGAAGGATGAAAAGACACACAGGAAACAAAAACCTTGAAAAAGTGATATACGACCCCACCAAATCCTGGCCACATCACAGGATCTCAGTGTAGCGATATATGGTAGCTCATTTGCGGGGGAATTTTTACTTTACTAATTACTGACATGGCCGATTCCTACGTGATTAAGATCACAAAAAACCTCTGCAGTTATTACAAATATCTTTTCACCAGGTAATATTAATTCTGTTCAAATAGGGCTTAAGTTTTGCTGATTTTTGCTGATCAAAGTAATTCCAAACTTTGCGAGTCAGACGACATTGTGTGATTAAATACAATCAACTTGTTAATGTGCTACACAGTGCCTCCCATTGCATTTAGTTATAACTGACTATTCGTTTACATACTTAGGATTTATCATTCTGTGCATTTATGGCCAGCAAAGCAACACATAGGGAAATTTGAATAGTGTTTTTATTTTTTCAAATAATAATAACAGATCAAATAATTGAAAATTTGACTATTTGTGCACACCAATAGAAATCACACTGGCAAAATTCTAATTCTGTGATTATTGTGTCAAAAATATGACCATATCTTATGCCATCCTGCAGCCAGGCTCACCTGATAAGACATACTTGTACTTACATGGACGCTATAAGTTTTGGGACACCTAACAGTTTCACCAAAAGGGACTTTAATGAGATTGAATTCAAAATGCATAGACATTGATATGGAGTTGGTCCCCCACTTTGCAGCTATAACAGCTTCCACTATTCAAGGAATGCTTTCCACAACATTTTGGAGTATTTCTGCGTGAATCTTTGCCCATTCATCTAATAGAGCAATTTGTGAGGTCAGGAATTGATGTTGGACCAAAATCCTGGCTCAAAAACTCTGTTTATCCACCAGTTTATCCCAAAGGTGTTTGATTGATGGGGTTGAGGTCAGGGCTTTGTGCAGTCCACTCAAGTTCTTCCACACCAAACTCATGCAGCCAAATCTTTATGGAAAGTGCTTTGTGCAATGGGGCATGCTGTAATACAAAAGAACCTACCCCAAACTGTCCCACAAAGTTGGAAGCATAGTATTATCCAAAATGTTTTGTATGCTGATGCATTAAGATTTCCCATCACTGTAAGGGGAACCCCTGAAAAACCGCCCCACACCATTATCCCTGCTCCACCAAACTTTACATTTGGCACAATGTAGACAGGCAGGTAACGTTCACCTGGCATCCACCAAACTGCCATACTCCTCTATCAGACTGCCAAACAAAGAAGTGTAATTTGTCACTCCACAAAACATGTTTCCACTGCTCCAGAGTCCAATGTTTAGCTGCTTTACACCCCTCCATCCACTGGCATGATACTTGGTGATGTGAGGTTTGCATGAAACCTGCTCAGCCATGTTCTTAAATGCTTTCACTTTACACAACTTACAATATCTAAGAAGGCTAAAAATTCACGAACTGACTCGTTGCAATTTGCAAAGGTATAAACATATTTCGATTTATGCTTAATTTACATCAGATGTTAACTATTGCATCAGATTAATAAAGATAAAAGAAAATGCTATAAAAAATGAATAAATTAGTAAATAAATTGAAAATGTCATGCTACGAAATTCAGAATCTAGAATGTTTTTTACATTAGAATAATTTCTGAACTGTAAATGTTTTTTAAGGTAACAGTGCCTAAATGTTTGATTATTACACCACTGAAGAATGCACTGTGTAGTGATTTAGTAGTGCCATAAGGTCATGCATCGTCTGCAAGAGGTTGGCTGGAGAATCTGGGAAAGGTCTGTTAGCACAGTGGGGGTTTGCTGGAGTTGGCGGCACGTTCCCAGACCCAGCTCATCTCCCGCGGATGTGCAGCCTGCCAAACGGAGGCCGGCAGTGTGTGTGCTCCCCATAGCCTGAACAGTCAGAGACCATCTCAGCAGATTCCCCCGGAATTTAGGTCAGGCTCCAGAGCCGACACAACCATCAGAGTTTCCATTCACCACAGGCCTGGGTAGATATGGCTGATCTTTTGCTAATTCTTGGAATCAAGGTTGACCCAAAGGAGCTGCAGACACAGAGAATAATGTCACAGGGAGATATTTATGTTGTAAGCAGCTATAATATGACAGATTTTGAAGTGTAAAGTTTAAATACTAAATAAGAACACCTCCATTAAAATCATAATTAAGTTTCATCTGACTTTTTTGTTTGTTTGTGAATATAAGATCTATAAGACGGTCATGTGAAGAGTATTTTTTCTGGTTATGAAACAATACCGACTGGACATTAAAATCTGAGAAACCAGCTAACGGACCTTATCCCTTTCTTTTGATACTAAAGACCTTCAGTCTTTTTACCTCACGAGCAGTTTCCACAGTGATCTCGCCGGGAGAGGTTGAGCCACAGATGGTGGTTTATTGTTGCAAATAGGCAGTCTCGAAGTTTTACACCCCGGGTCAATGAATGCCTGAGCGCGGTAATTTCACCAAACACTGATTACCAGATGTTTTTCGAGGAACATGACTGGAATACTTATGAAGCCATCCTGACAGGCCCTCGTAGAATTTATAATGCAATCATGCCAGCTTCTAATAAGACCAATTAAGCCCTAATGGACACCGGATATGGAGCCAACAACAATAATCGGCTTACTAAAAACATCCTTGTGATTGGCTTCCTTTGTGAGGAGTCTTTAGCATTGATCAGGGTAATCATAGCTCACTTTTTTTTTCTTCATTCACACCAATAGATGCAAGGTTGACAAGAGTGGAAGGATATTTAACTTACATGTTATTGCATGCCAAAGGGCTATCTAATAATGTGGCATCATTGTAAACATTATATCACTAGTAACAAATTTAAATTGTGGTTTTAATTTTTAGTATAAACACTGTATGCATGTATTTTATATAAATTTGGATTTTCTTTGTTTATTTATTGCAGGTTCTCCTGAGGATGGAGGGAAGCCCTTTCAGTGTCCAGTGTGCGGTCTGGTCATCAAGAGAAAGAGCTACTGGAAGAGACATATGGTGATCCACACAGGCTTAAAAAGTCACCAGTGTCCCCTCTGTCCCTTTCGTTGTGCTCGTAAAGACAATCTCAAGTCCCACATGAAGGTGACTTCAATCCCTGGAAGCAGAAATGCTTGTGACATAAATCACATGAGATTAATTATCATAACGCCTTTAGATGCAGATTTTTTTATGATGCAAAATTATTAGGGCTTTTAATTAATATTTTAATCAAATTTAGTAGGTAATATAACAAATAATTAAACTAATTGCAATTAATGACATTTATGAATATTTGCAGGGAAAAACCTTTAAATTAAGGTAATTCAAAAGTAATATATTGTTGCAGATAAAAACATTGAATAGACATGTTAAAATATGGTTTTAGAAGTTAAGAAATTGTTTATTTACATATCATTGAATGTAAATCATTACAGTCCACAGCATTCAGAGACAGATGAGAGGCCATTTATGCCTTATTGCATCTTATTGCATTATATATATATATTAAAAAAAATCTGTATAATAAATGTATGCTCACTTTCACTTTAATTAATTAAAAGAGAGTATAAGGATTTAATTTTAATATTCAGTCCCACTTTATAATAGGTGGCCTTAACTACTATGTACTTACATTTAAATTAATCATTTGATACAATGCAGTTACATGTTTTTACATTAAACTTATATTTTTAAAAATACCTGCATGTAAATACATCTGTAATTAATTTCTGTAATTACATTTATAAATATAGCTGCAATTAAGGGGCCAAGCACCCCAAAGGCAAGATGAGGAGCTATGCATGACGTGGAGCATCAGACCAAATTCAACAATGAGTAATTGAAGCACATGTAGGAATATTTGAAGCAAAATGGCTGAAAAATCCTAAACACAACTTCTCGTAATATGTTTTAATGGATTATCACTTTTGACCAATAGGTGGCGCTGTTATCAAATCGATGTGATGTGTTCTGTATGAGGTAGCAATGGCACACACAAAGTTTGGTGTAAAGCTTTGCAGAGATACAGCCTCAGATGCAGATTGTAATCTCTCCAGCATATTTGTTGATGCACTTAACAAAAACCAGTTTGTATATCGACACGAAATCCAGAGTCAATGTGTTGCAGAGATACAGCCTCAGACATAATCTGCCATTATGCCAATTTGTTGCAGCACTATACAAAAAAATCATGAAATCCATAACTTTTTGATGACGATCTGATTCGATTTTGCTGAAAATCGGACCAGTGGTCGAGGAGGAGTTCGAAAAAGTAGGTTTCCAACATAAATCACAATGGAAGACAGGACATTCGGCCCACAATGGCATAATTGGTATCTATGTTGTCAGCATGATCCAAGGAATATTTTGAAATCAGTTTCATTATAATAGGCTAATGCAATCAAAAACTATTAGCATTTTTGTAAATTTCATAATTAATGCTTAATGAATGGTTTATCAATCTTTACCAATAGGTGGCACTTTTACCAAAATGATGTGGCCTGGTCAGTGTGAGGTGACAATGGCACATACAAAGTCTGGTGTAAAGCTTTGCAGAGATACAGCCTCAGATGCAGATTGTCATCTCTCCAGCATATTTGTTGATGCACATAATAAAAACCAGTTCGTATATCGACACGAAATCTATATCTTTTTGCCTGCTTGGTCTGAAGATTATCCAAGTCAAATTTGGTGAAAATCGGACTGATGTCTAGGAGGAGTTTGAAAAAGTAGGTTTTCAACATGAATCAAAATGGCGATTATGGAAAAATGGTTATTGATGTTCTCGGCCTAATCCAACGAGTCTATCAAAAGATTTTCATATTTCATTAAAATAGGCTAGTCTAAACCAAAGTTATTAAAATGTTTAGAAATTTTTGACCACAAGGTGGCGCTGCCTCCAAACGTTTTGTGTACAATCAGGGAATGGTGCCGAAGAAGCATATCAAGATTTGTAATGATACGTCAATGCGTTTGTAAAATATAGAATTTTACTACAAAATTCAATACAAAAATGTCTGACATGGAAAAATTTGGTATCATTTGACTCGGCATGATCCAATCTAATGGTCCAATCCAAAGAGACTGGTTTTGTGATTTTTGGTCAAACCATACAGAACTTAAAAGCAAAAATAGAAATTTTTCATTTCTCCTTACCACTAGGTGAAACAGTGCAGAAAACACTACAGGTAGTCTCGGGTCATGCTTGTTATGACACACACCAAGTTTGGTCTCAATATGTCAAACCGTTTTGGAGATACAGCCTCAGATCCATTTTTGCAAGCTTTTCGTTGAATTCGTTCACATGTTATACGAAAATGGTTTAAAGAATCCATAACTTTTTGCCAGCAAGATCTGCAGTTGATCTGAGCCAATTTTGGTGAGAATCAGACAAACCTTCTTGGGACGAGTTTGTAAAAGTAGGTTTTTTGAACAATTTAAAATAACGAAAAAGATGTACCTTACGATTTTTGAATTTTGGTGTTCATTCCACTCGGCATGAGCCAAGGATTCAGAGGAAAAATGAATATTTCTTCTGTTCCTTATGGTTCAAAGTTATAAGCATAGGCATAAACATGAGTGAATCTTGAGAGTTTGAGATAGAGATTCCAAATTTGCTATGGTTAATGTTGAGACTGTCATCTTTCAGTGTGCCAAATTTCACAACTTTTTCAGTTCTATGGACTGCCATAGAATCAGTGGCGGAAGAAGAAGTACGCTAATGGATACAATAATGCATTCGGTACTTGTCCCCTAATTACACTGTTGACCCATCCCTTACACCTTAACCCACTCTTACACCTACTCATGCAACCAGACTTGTCCCTAACTTTACCTGTATCCCACCTCAATAGCAGCAAAAGTGGTTTTCAATACAGTAATAAGTACATACTGTAAGTACTTATTTTGTAATCTAAGTACATAGTAGTTAAGGCCACCTAATAAAAAGTGGGACCTAATATTCTTTCTGTGCATTTTTTGCACAGTTTTTTCTAATATCTTTTCTTGTTCATCACAGGTCCATCAGCACCAAGACAGAGGAGAGACTTTCCAGTGTGAGCTCTGCCCCTTCACATCATCCCGCCACTTTAGCCTCAAGCTGCACATGCGTTGCCATCAGCACTTCCCCCGTTCCGACCTCAAAGTCAAGGAAGAACCTGGCACAGACACCGAGGAGGGCGAGGGCTTGCTCATGGGGGACGGTGGAGTCGCTGGTGATCAGGTCATGAACACAGATGCTTCCACGTCTCCTACTGTGAGCCAACCCGACGGTCGTTTGCTGGCCTCCCCTACAGAACCCTCGAACCACGTCCAGATCAAGGAGGAACCCCAGGAGAGGGATGTGTCTGTAATGTCTCCCTTTGCCCTGTGTAGGGAGCGACCCAGCAGCAGCAGCTCCCTAGATCTGCCTGGGCTCAAATCCAGTCCACCGGGCCCTGGGCCTATAGCTGCTTCGCTCTTCAGCCCAGATATCACCACCAAGACGGCTACAGACCTCCTCATGAAGCTCTCAGGTAAGAAATCTCCATTAAACCACAATGAAAAAGGGAAATGTGATAGATTTAGATGCTTGATTATGTAAACCAGCTTGATTCATCCATAATTCCTTACATTTAGGATGAATGAAGTGCTAATATAATTATGGGTTGGCAATGGGAGTAGAATTTGGCTTTCTTGATGGGAACCCAAAGCCAAGATCCTGCAGGACTGAGTCTGCATGATTAATTCTTATTCAATAAAGTTATTCAATAAAGTTTATTATAGCTGTATAATACCTTCTTGATACCTAATGCTGTTTTTTTGTTTGTTTGTTTGTTTTATAGTTCTGTCAGTTTTTAACAGGTTAAAAAATACATATATAAGGCTCAAAGGCTGCCATAAAAATATCATAAGTCAGTGACTTTTTGATAAGTGAGTTATAATCCTTGTTGAAGGCATTACATGTAAATTCAGTGCCTTTTTCCTTGACACAGAGGATACACTTGGCTTTAGACTGTTAAGAATTAATAAACAAGTATATCCTAGACTATGCTTATTAGGGCCCGAGCACCGAGGTGCGAGGACCCTCTTGTATCTGCTTTGTTTTTTATTAGGGCTCAAGCCCAAAGGGCGAGAGGCCTATTGTTTTCCTTAGGATTATTAGGGCTCAAGCCTGGAGGGCGAGAGCCCTATTGTTTTCCTTAGGATTATTTGTTATTATTATTATTATTTAGGGCTCAAGCCTGGAGGGCGAGAGCCCTATTGTTTTCCTTAGGATTATTTGTTATTATTATTAGGGCTCAAGCCCAAAGGGCGAGAGGCCTATTGTTTTCCTTAGGATTATTTTTTATTATTATTATTATTATTATTATTTTTTTTTTCCAACGTCTCGGGGGCTTTTGGGGCCCTTAACGTGCTTAAAAAGTCTTGAAAATTGGCACACAGATTGGAACCTGCGGCCATTAGGGCCGGGCAGAGACTGATACACGGGCGTGGCACAGGGGCTCTACAGCGCCCCCTGGAATATGGAGGGCCATATATCATACATTCTTGCTCGTAGACGTATGAAACTCGGTACACATATAAATCTCATCAATCCAAACAACTTTTGTATTGCATATCATAGGCTCCGCCCAACAGGAAGTTGGCTATTTAGGGTTTAGTATTCAAATTTTTCGTCAAAGTTGTGGGGGCTTTTGGGGTCCTTAACATACTCAAAAACTCTTGAAAATTTGCGCACACTTTGGAATCTGTGGCCTTTAGGAGCCTGCAGAGGCTGGGACCCGGGCGTGGCACAGGGGCTCTACGGCGCCCCCTGGAACACAGTCAGAAATGTTGATGTATAGCTCACACATACTTGCACATATTCATATGAAACTCAGTACACATATAGATCTCATCGTGCCAAACAACTTTCGTATTGCATGTCATAGGCTCCGCCCATCAGGAAGTCAGCTATTTAGAGTTATGTAAAAAGCGCATGCTCTGGAATTTGAAATACTTGTCATAGGTTTTTTTCTCGATTGCCGCCAAACTCGGTCAACATGATCTCAAGACACTGGGGATGAAAAATTGCCAGGGGATTTTTGATATCTCGAACGGTTTGCTCGAGGCGAGGCGTTGAAATTATGGCGAGAAATGAGAAACAGGAAGTGTCTAATACCCTCCACATACATTTCCTGATTTTAATCAAACTTCATCAGATTATTTGTTGTATGATGTCGATCGCATATATGTGACTATTAGGAGTCAAAGTTATAGCGCCACCAACTGGCAGAAGGAAGTGTGTCATTTTCAAAATGATTTGAATTCAGCATCTTATTATTACTCGATTTGCTTCAAACTTCATCAGAATAATGTTAAAACACAGCCGATATAAATCTGCAAGGGGGATATTGATATCTAAAAAATTGTTGGCGTGGCAACATGTCAAACTGGAATACTTCTCAGGTGATTTTGAGGCAAATAACATACTTAGAATTTCACAAAACTCTGAACACACATCAGTATTTCTGATAGGAACTTAAATTGTGAATGGATTTTGGATAGCTTGAATGGTTTTGCCGTGGTGATTTTTTTAAATGACCTTACAAAGGGAATCATTATTGTATTTTTAAATTGCAGCTTCCAAACACGTCAAATAATTTTTTCATACAGATGAAAAAGTCATTCTGAGGAAATATGCATAGTTTCACGACTTTACAACACTGTATGGATAACAGAAAATTTAAAAACTGTCAGACATCTCATCTCACTCTGTCCCTCTGTTTGAGTATATGTGCTTCAGACTTCCATTGTCTGAGAGAAATTGCGCCCCTACAGGTTCAATTCCCGAACTTTTACTTTCACTTTTAAATCGGTTAAAAATACAAACAAATACTTAGATTTAATTCACACTGACAAGCTAAACCAACATATCTGATTATTACCGGTTCAGGGCTCATGGATAAATTATTTCTGGCCAGAGATATGTGAGAAATAGGAGAGATTAATCACCGCTGTGATCACGAGCGTCTGGAGTAAAGAGCTCAGAGAAAACGAATTTATTCCTGTTTTAAAGCTTTTAAAAATAAATTATTACAGCGATATCACACAATCAACCAATTAGAACACACCAAGAGCTAAATTCAGATGTTTTTGAACTGTTTGTGTGAAAATGAAATATTTGTGATCTGAAATCACCGCCTCCGATCAGCGCGTACAGTGTCCAGCTCAAAACAAACGAATTTATTCTTGTTTAAGAGCTTTTTTAAATAAAACATTACCACAAATGCACACAATAAACCCATTGTAACACAACAAGAGCTAAATGCAGGTGTTTGTGACCCGTTTAAGTGTGCAAGACTATTTGAAAGCGCGACTGGCAGAATAACATATCTCTCGAGCTGCAGGATTCTGGCTTTCGTCGTACGAACGAACACATCACGGACAAGATTATTTCAAAATACATAATAGCTTGGCGAATATAAACGAAAACAGCCACGTGAACATAAACTGGATCTACTGGATTTGAATATTAAAGTGACCACATTTACCACTTGTTTCTGTCTTCAATTTTAATCTATATAAAAAAGGAAACTCATTCGACTTGGCTGCTTTTTTAATGTGTGCGTATTTATTTATTTATCTTTTTATACATTTTGTATAATTTCATAGTTTGTGTATTACAATTATAAAAACAAAAATAAAATTAGCCACTCACATAGAAATAGCTTAGGCCTTAACCTTTTTCTGACAGTTTTAGGGATTTTTAAAAATCCTAAAAAAACCTTATTTGTGCTGCAAATAATAATTTCAAACTCATTTGATACTGACCTATGACATCCTGTGACATTATATTTATTTTAATTTACATAATCTCATGGATGTAACAGTAAATCTGTTCAGCTCACAGATCAATACTAAGCTGTAATGCAAGCAGAACTTTCACAAATGCTTATGAGTCATTTAAGGATTTGATAACACTGTAAAATAATGTCTAATTTGTTAACATTAGCAAATTCATTGATAACACTTTATAATAACTGCACTCATTATTAAATAGTCAGTTCATGCTTTATAAAGCCTTGTCCCAATATCAATAGTCAGTAGTAAGCAGTTTATAAATACAGCTATAAATAGCTTGTCCTTGGTTTATAAGCACATTTATTAAAAATGAGAGTAAGTTATCTTCCTATGAAAAATAAAAGATTAAAATAAACAAACAACAACACAGATTGATACAGAACTCAGAAATTTTATTGTGGATTTATGATAAAATCAGCCTGTAAATGAATTCATACTCCTCCTCATACTACTCCATACTCCTTTTTCAACATGATGCCAATATACTGAGATGTTAAATTGTGAATGGGTTTAGGATAGCTTAAATGGTGTTGCCATAGAGATTTATTAAAGTAACATAAAAAAATACAATAGTTATTTTACTATATCTTTAAAATTTTTCATTCTAAATCTTCATAATTTTTTATATAAGTAGAAGTCCTCATTTGAAGGAAGCACAGTAAGTTTCATAGCTTTATCACTTTCAAGAGCCAGCATAAAATTTAAACTATCATAACTTATAAATCAAGCTTGCAATTCTTAGTACCTATAATGGCCACCAGAGGGAGCTATAGGATTACTTTTAAATAATTATTGTATAAACGAGTATGATTTAAATCATTTATAGAAATCTTTAAAAAAAAAATGAATTGTATATATTTTACTGATAAAATGACCCTCACTTAATTAGAATAACAAGCTGAAGTATTTTGAACTGTATATTAAGAATAATTCTTTATAGGCTTTATGGACAGATAACGTTTTGAGTGACTCTTGAAGGTTCAGCACCACATCCTCTTTTACCACTGTTTAAAGAATTAATCTTACAGAATAGGTGTGAATGAATTTTGGATAGCTTGAATGGTTTTGTCGTGGTGATTTTTTGAAATAATAGTAAAAAAGGAACCAGTAAATGTCTTTTTATTTTTTTAAAGTGCAGCTTCTAAACACTTTAAAAAAAAAAATGTACACATAGAAGACCAGTCATTCTGAGGCATATTTCCTCAGAATGACTGGTCTCATGACCATAGTTTCATGACTATACAACACTGTATGGATGATAGAAAATAAAAAAAAACTATCATACATCTAATGTCACTCAGTCCCACTTTCACTGTGGGTAATGTGTGTGTGTTAAGTGAATTAGGTGTGAAACTATCAGGGTGCATTTAGTCTCCAGCGCCAACATTTTATAGAACTGCCACTTTCCTGGAGTCTCCAGAATTACTCGGTGTCAGGCTCTGAGAGACTTAAGATTCCAAAAAATGATTTAATTAGAATACCATGAAGTATTGTGAAATACTATATATTAAGTCTTTATATATAGGCTTTATGAACAGATTAGAGTGACTCGTGAAGGACCAGCACCACCTCCTCTTGTTCGATGGTTTGAGGAATATATCTTCCAGAATCCAGGATTAAGATTTAGGAGCTCATTTTTATTCCACCTCCTTTCCTGAAAAGTCTGTCTTGCAGAATTGACTAAAAATTAATCTTCACATTAATTACTAATTATTTTGCAATTCTTTTGTCAGTTCTTCTTGACCTGCTTTTTTCTTCTTCTTTTCTGACCTCATGACCCAGTCAGTATTTTTTGTACAATGGTCAAGTCTTAACTTATCCATTTCTGTATTGCATTTGTGTTTGATATTTCTCATGGGTATTTCATAATTTTCGACCTTACAGTTTGAGTTAAAAGTCTATTTTAGCGCATTTCATCTGTAAAAGAAAACATGCCTAATAATTCTGCACACATGAATATAAGGAGTTTTTCTCTTCCAGCTTTCCTGGACTATTGTATAGCACTCATAAATGATTAAATAAAAAAATAATGGTAGTTATTAAGATTTATATGGTTAGGAATTGGTAAAATGTGCTTGGAAAAAAATCACAATAAAACAATGTTTTAATGTTTAAGTTTGGAATATTAACGTGAATGAATGCTATATAAATATTGTTCATGTTAACATAATGTTTATGAATGGAATCTTATTGTAAAGTGTTACTAAAGTTATACATATATATTGTTCTGTGAATGTGATTTTAAAGTCTAGATGATTCGGATTAACCCTTTAACTGCCATATCCTTTAAAACCTCACTGCCAGAGGGATATTGTGAATGCATGTGCCCGCTGGGCACAGTTTACCTGATGGGTGGCGATGGCACTGGTGGCTTGAGCCCGCCATCGCTGCTTGCAGCTATATTTATTATTTATTCTTCTAATTTTTTTCCAAGGTTTCGGGGGCTTTTGGGGTCCTTAACATACTCAAAAACTCTTGAAAATTGGCACACACCTTGGAACCTGCGGCCATTAGGGCCGGGCAGAGTCTGATACACGGGCGTGGCACAGGGGCTCTACAGCGCCCCCTGTAGTACTGAGGGCCATATATCATGCATACTTGCACGTATACATATGAAACTTGGTACATATATATAACTCATCAAACCAAACAACTTTCACACTGCATGTCATAAGCTCCGCCCAACAGGAAGTTGGCTATTTAGGGTTTTATGAAAAACACATGCTCTGGAATTTGATATACTCCTCTGAGGAACTCCACCCGTTCACCACAAAACTCGGTGAACACGATCTCAAGACATTGGGGATGCTAAATTGCGAAGAGATTTTTGATATCTCGAACGGTTTGCCCGTGGCGAGGCGTTGAAATTATGGCGAGAAATGAGAAACAGGAAATGTCTAATAACATCCACATACATTTCCTGAATTTGATCAAACTTAATTTGTTTGTTCGTTGTATGATACCGATCGTATATATGTGACTATTAGGAGTCAAAGTTATAGCGCCACCAACTGGCAGCAGGAAGTGAATCATTTTCAAAACGCTTTGAATTCAGCATCTTATTTTTACTTGATTTGCTTCAAACTTCATCAGAATAATGACAAAACACGGCCGAAGAAAATCTGTTGTGGGGATATTGATATCTAATATAGTGTTGCCATGGCAACGTGTCAAACTTGAATGTTCTGTTCTGGTGATTTTTAGGCAGACAACAAGCTCAGATTTACATGAAACTCGAAACAGATATCAGTATTAAAGATAGCTAAACCATGGCAAAAGCTTTGAAAAGGGCGTGGAAGAGGCACTCTATAGCGCCACCTTTTGTCAAAAGTGGGGGGGTTAGTTTTAGCTACAGACACCAAACTTGGTACATAAATTGTTCTTATCAAGACGGACAACTTTCTAATTCATAGTTATAAGCTACGATCAACAGGAAGTCAGCTATTTTGATTTGAATGTGTATTTTTGAGATTTTACAGTTGTAAAATTAATGAATACTCCTCACAGGGGAAGTACACTATACACACAAAACTTTGTCTACATGAAGAAAAAACATCGAGGAACTTAAATTGCGAACAGATTTTGGTTAGCTTGAACGGTTTTGTCGTGGTGATTTTTTGAAATGACAGTAAAAAGTGAAACATTAATCGTCTTCTATTTTTAAATTGCAGCTTCCAAACCTTTAAAAAACATTTTTCATTTAGAAAACCAGTGATTCTGAGGAAATATGCATAGTTTCATGACTTTACAGCACTGTATGATTAAAAGAAAATTAAAAAACTGTCAGACATCTGATCTCACTCTGTCACTCTGTGTGCTGACTCTGTGTGTGTGTGTGTGAGTGTGAGTGGGGGAGGGGTGTGAGCTGAGTGGCAGACAGACAGAGAGAGAGAGAGAGAGAGAGAGAGAGAGAGAGACTTAAACATCTCTTTAATCACCAGAAAAAAAACTGTATTTTAAATAGTTATTTTTTTGTTGTTGTTGCTAATTGTGCTGTTATCATTACATCTTAAGAAATATCTTAGGCCTTATCCTTTTCTGACAGTTTCAGGGATTAAAAAAAATCCTAAAAAACCTTATTTGTGCTGCAAATAATAATTTCAAACTCATTTGATACTGACCTCTGTCACCCTGTGACATGACATTTATTTGAATTTACATAATCTCAAGGATGTAACAGTAAAACTGTTCAGCTCACAGATGAAGACTAAGCTTTAATGCAAGCAGAACTATTTCACAAATGCTTATAGGTTAATGAAATCATAACAAAACACTTTTAAATTATTTAAGGATTTGGTAACACTTTAAAATAATGTCTCAATTGTTAACATTAGTAAATGCATTGGTAACACTTCATAATAGCTGCAATTCTTAGCTAAGCATTAGTAAATAGTCAGTTCATGCTTTATATAGCCTTCTCCCAAAATTAATATTATAGTAAGCATTTTATAAATACAGCTATAATTAAATTGTTCATGGTTTATATGCACATTTATTTTGAGGAGATTAAAGGCTGTAATCTCCCTAAAAAAAATGTAAAATAAAAAATAAAATAAATAAAATAAACAAACACAGAACTCATAAATATTTATTTCAAGATGCAATAAAAGAAAACTGTACACTGGAATTTATATATATATATATATATATATATATATATATATATATATATATATATATATATATATATATATATACAATTGCATAAGTTTATATTTAAAAATGTTTAGCAAGTGTACAGCTAATAATAATAATAATGCATTTTATTTAGTTTTAGCTACAGACACCAAACTCGGTACTTAAATTGTTCTTATCAAGACGGACAACTTTCTAATTCACAGTCATAAGCTACGATCAACAGGAAGTCAGCTATTTTGATTTGAATGTGTATTTTTGAGATTTTACAGTTGTGAATTAATGCATACTCCTCACATGGGAAGTACACTATACACACCAAACTTTGACTACATGAAGAAACAACATCGAGGAACTTAAATTGCGAACGGATTTTGGTTAGCTTGAACGGTTTTTGACGTGGTGATTTTTTAAATGACAGTAAGAAGGGAAACATTAATTGTATTGTATGTCTAAATTGCAGCTTCCAAACACTTCAAGGCATGTTTTCATACAGAGATCAAATCATTATGAGGAAATATGCATAGTTTCATGACTTTACAACACTGTATGGATAAAAGAAAAGAAAAAACTGTCAGACTTCTCAACTGACATGATCTCACTCTGGCCACTCCGTCTGTGTGAGGAAAGGGAGGGGGAGAGGGAGGGGGAGTGTGAGTGTGAGGGGTTGGTGACTGTGAATCTTTG
>NW_020528143.1:0-72500 GCF_003368295.1 Carassius auratus
TGTCATAAGCTCCGCCCAACAGGAAGTTGGCTATTAGGGTTTTATGAAAACACAATGCTCTGGGAATTTGAAAATACTCCTCTGAGGAACTCCACCCGTTCACCACAAAACTCGGTGAACACGATCTCAAGACATTGGGATGCTAAATTGCGAAGAGATTTTTGATATCTCGAACGGTTTGCCCGTGGCGAGCGCGTTGAAATTATGGCGAGAATGAGAAACAGGAAATGTCTAATAACATCCACATACATTTCCTGAATTTGATCAAACTTAATTTGGTTTGTTCGTTGTATGATACCGATCGTATATATGTGACTATTAGGAGTCAAACGTTATAGCGCCACCAACTGGCAGCAGGAAGTGAAATCATTTTCAAAACGCTTTGAATTCAGCATCTTATTTTACTTGATTTTGCTTCAAACTTCATCAGAATAATGACAAAACACGGCCGAAGAAATCTGTTGTGGGGATATTGATATCTAATATAGTGTTGCCATGGCAACGTGTCAAACTTGAATGTTCTGTTCTGGTGATTTTAGGCAGACAACAAGCTCAGATTTACATGAAACTCGAAACAGATATCAGTATTAAAGATAGCTAAACCATGGCAAAAGCTTTGAAAAGGGCGTGGAAGAGGCACTCTATAGCGCCCCCTTTTGTCAAAAGTGGGGGGGTTAGTTTTAGCTACAGACACCAAACTTGGTACATGAATTGTTCTTATCAAGACGGACAACTTTCTAATTCATAGTTATAAGCTACGATCAACAGGAAGTCAGCTATTTTGATTTGAATGTGTATTTTTGAGATTTTACAGTTGTAAAATTAATGAATACTCCTCACAGGGGAAGTACACTATACACACAAAACTTTGTCTACATGAAGAAAAAACATCGAGGAACTTAAATTGCGAACAGATTTTGGTTAGCTTGAACGGTTTTGTCGTGGTGATTTTTTGAAATGACAGTAAAAAGTGAAACATTAATCGTCTTCTATTTTTAAATTGCAGCTTCCAAACCTTTAAAAAACATTTTTCATTTAGAAAACCCAGTGATTCTGAGGAAATATGCATAGTTTCATGACTTTACAGCACTGTATGATTAAAAGAAAAATTAAAAAACTGTCAGACATCTGATCTCACTCTGTCACTCTGTGTGCTGACTCTGTGTGTGTGTGTGAGTGTGAGTGGGGGAGGGGTGTGAGCTGAGTGGCAGACAGACAGAGAGAGAGAGAGAGAGAGAGAGAGAGAGACTTAAACATCTCTTTAATCACCAGAAAAAATTTTTTTATTTTAAATAGTTATTTTTTTGTTGTTGTTGCTAATTGTGCTGTTATCATTACATCTTAAGAAATATCTTAGGCCTTATCCTTTTCTGACAGTTTCAGGGATTAAAAAAAATCCTAAAAAACCTTATTTGTGCTGCAAATAATAATTTCAAACTCATTTGATACTGACCTCTGTCACCCTGTGACATGACATTTATTTGAATTTACATAATCTCAAGGATGTAAACAGTAAAACTGTTCAGCTCACAGATGAAGACTAAGCTTTAATGCAAGCCAGAACTATTTCACAAATGCTTATAGGTTAATGAAATCATAACAAAACACTTTTAAATTATTTAAGGATTTGGTAACACTTTAAAATAATGTCTCAATTGTTAACATTAGTAAATGCATTGGTAACACTTCATAATAGCTGCAATTCTTAGCTAAGCATTAGTAAATAGTCAGTTCATGCTTTATATAGCCTTCTCCCAAAATTAATATTATAGTAAGCATTTTATAAATACAGCTATAATTAAATTGTTCATGGTTTATATGCACATTTATTTTGAGGAGATTAAAGGCTGTAATCTCGCTAAAAAAAATGTAAAATAAAAAATAAAATAAATAAAATAAACAAACACAGAACTCATAAATATTTATTTCAAGATGCAATAAAAGAAAACTGTACACTTGAATTTATATATATATATATATATATATATATATATATATATATATATATATATACACACACAATTGCATAAGTTTTATATTTAAAAATGTTTAGCAAGTGTACAGCTAATAATAATAATAATGCATTTTATTAGTTTTAGCTACAGACACCAAACTCGGTACTTAAATTGTTCTTATCAAGACGGACAACTTTCTAATTCACAGTCATAAGCTACGATCAACAGGAAGTCAGCTATTTTGATTTGAATGTGTATTTTTGAGATTTTACAGTTGTGAATTAATGCATACTCCTCACATGGGAAGTACACTATACACACCAAACTTTGACTACATGAAGAAACAACATCGAGGAACTTAAATTGCGAACGGATTTTGGTTAGCTTGAACGGTTTTGACGTGGTGATTTTTTTGAAATGACAGTAAGAAGGGAAACATTAATTGTATTGTATGTCTAAATTGCAGCTTCCAAACACTTCAAGGCATGTTTTCATACAGAGATCAAATCATTATGAGGAAATATGCATAGTTTCATGACTTTACAACACTGTATGGATAAAAGAAAAGAAAAAACTGTCAGACTTCTCAACTGACATGATCTCACTCTGGCCACTCCGTCTGTGTGAGGAAAGGGAGGGGGAGAGGGAGGGGGAGTGTGAGGGGGGTTGGTGACTGTGAATCTTTGGTGACTGACAGTGTGTGTGTGGATTGTAGGGAGGGGCTGTCTGGCAGAGAGAGAGAGAGAGATAGAGAGAGAGAGAGAGAGAGACCTAATCATTCCTTTAATAATCAGGAAAAAAAATCTATATTTTAAATTGTTATTGTTTTTGTTGTTGCTAATGGTGGTGTTTTTTCCTTTCATTACAGGTTAAGAAATCTCTTAGGCCTTATCCTTTTCTGACAGTTTTTGGGATTTAAAAACATCCTAAGAAGCCTTATTTGTGCTGCAAATTATAATTTCAAACTCATTTGATACTGACCTATGACAACCTGTGACGTGACATGACATTTATTAATCTCATGGATGTAACAGTAAAACTCTTCAACTGACAGATTAAGCTGCAATGCAAGCAAAACTATTTCACAAATGCTTATAGGTCATTAAAATCATTACAAAACACTAATAAATTATTAAAGGGTTTGGTAACACTGTATAATAATGTCTAATTTGTTAACATTAGTAAATGCATTGGTAACACTTTATAATAACTGCACTCATTAGCTAAGCATTAGTAAATAGTTCATGATTATAAAGCCTTTTCCCTTAATAATAGTCATTATTAAGCAGGAATACATCTCTAATTACATTGTTCTTGGTTTAAAAGCACATATATTACAAAGGAGATTAAAGTTTCAGTTGTCTTATAAAATAAATCAATAAACACAACCCAGTTTGATTCAGAATTCAGAAATATTTATTTCAAGATGCAATAAAAGGAAACTGTACACTTGAAAAGGTTTTGAGCGATTCTTGAAGGACTAGCATCACCTTCACTTGTACGATGGTTTGAGGAATATATCTTCCAGATAGTACCGCCGCTCCCTATATGCAGAGTATGCAGTCTTCGTAGAGCACCAACTCCCAGAGGGGGCACCAGTTGCTCAAAAAAAACAAAACAAATATGCGCCATTCTCCCATCCGCGTTCGCGACCACTCAATAGCATTTGAGAAGAAAGACTTGTAGTCACAAAACAATTGTAATGTGTTCATATAGGTGTCAGCTACAATGCACACCTTATACATTTTTTATACATTTTAAAATAAAGTGTTACTAAAGTTATATATATTGTTCTGTGTATGTGATTTCAAAGTCTAGATTGGTCGGATTAACCCTTTAACTGCAACATCCCTTAAAACTTGATTGTCAGAGGGTTACTGTAAATGCTTATGCCCGCTGGGCACAGTTTTCCCGATGCCACCAGGGTGGCGTTGCACTGATGGCTTGAGCCCGACATCGCTGCTTGCAGCTATATTTATTTTTTATTTTTTATTAAACCTTCCGGGGGTTTTTGGGGGCCTTAACATGCTCAAAAACTCTTGAAAATTGGCACACACATTGGAATCTGCGGCCATCAGGACGCCATAGACACTGGGACCCGGGCGTGGCACAGGGGCTCTACAGCGCCCCCTGGAACACAGTCAGAAATCTTGAACCATAGCTCACACACACTTGCATATATTTATATGAAACGCAGTACACTTATAGATCTCTTTGAGCTGAACAACTTTCACACTCTATGTCATAGGCTCCGCCCAACAGGAAGTCAGCTATCCAGGGCTGTTTATAAAAAGCATGCTCTGGAATTTGATATACTTGTCATAGGTTATTTACTTGATTGCCACGAAACTCGGTGAACATGATCTCAAGACACTGGGGATGAAAAATTGCGAGGGGATTTTGATATCTCGAACGGTTTGCCCGTGGCGAGGCGTGGCAATTATGGCGAGAAATGAGAAACAGGAAATGTCTAATAACATCCACATACATTTCCTGAATTTGATCAAACTTCATTGGTTTGTTCGTTGTATGATACCGATCGCATATATGTGACTATTAAGAGTCAACGGTATAGCGCCACCAACTGGCAGCAGGAAGTGTGTCATTTTCCAAATGCTTTGAATTCAGCATCTTATTTTTACTCGATTTACTTAAAACTTCATCAGAATAATTACAAAACACGGCCGATGTAAATCTGTTGTGGGGATATTGATATCTGATATAGTGTTGCCATGGCAACGTGTCAAACTTGAATGTTCTGTTATGGTGAGTTTGAGGCAGACAACAAGCTCAGATTTACATGAAACTCAAAACACATATCAGTATTAGTGATAGCTAGACAATGGCAAAAGCTTTTAAAAGGGCGTGAAGGAGGCACTCTATAGCGCCACCTTTTGTCAAAAGTGGGGGGGTTAGTTTTAGCTACAGACACCAAACTTGGTACATAAATTGTTCTTTTCAAGACGGACAACTTTCTAATTCACAGTCATCAGCTACGACCAACAGGAAGTCGGCTATTTTGATTTGAATATTTAAATTGAGCTCTGATTTAATGCATACTCCTCACAGGAAATGTTCACTATAGTCACCAAACTTTGTCTACATGTTGAAAAAACATTGAGGAACTTAAATTGCGAACGGATTTTGGTTAGCTTGAACGGTTTTGTCGTGGTGATTTTTTGAAATGACAGTAAAAAGGGAATCATTAATTGTCTTGTATTTTTAAATTGCAGCTTCCAAACACTTAAAAAAAAATTAATACAGAGATCAAATCATTATGAGGACATATGCATAGTTTCATGACTTTACAACACTGTATGATTAAAAGAAAATTAAAAAACTGTCAGACATCTCAACTCACTCTGTCCCTCTGTTTGAGGAATGTATGTGTGCTGACTGAGTGTGTGTGTGTGTGTGTGTGTCTGTGGGTGTGTGTCTGTGAGTGGGGGATGGGCATGAGCTGAGTGGCAGACACAATGAGAGAGAGAAAGAGAGAGAGAGAGAGAGAGAGAGAGAGAGAGAGACTTAATCATCTCTTTAATCACCAGAAAAAAAAATGTATTTTAAATTGTTATTTTTTGTTGCTGTTGCTAACATTGCTGTTTTCATTACAGCTTAAGAAATCTCTTAGGCCTTATCCTTTTCTGACAGTTTCAGGAATTAAAAACAAAATTCTAAAAATACTTATTTGTGCCGCAAATAATAATTTCAAACTCATTTGATACTGACCTATTCCATCCTGTGACATGACATTTATCTTAATTTACATAATCTCATGGATGTAACAGTAAAACTGTTCAGCTCACAGATGAAGACTAAGCTGTAATGCAAGCAGAACTTTCACAAATGCTTGTAAGTCATTAAAGAATTTTATAACACTGTAAAATAATGTCTAATTTGTTAACATTAGTAAATGCATTGGTAACACTTTATAATAACTGTACTCATTAGTAAATAGTCAGTTCATGCTTTATAAAGTCTTGTCCCAACTTAAATAGTCATTAATAAGCAGCTTATAAATACAGCTATAAATAGCTTGATCTTGGTTTATAAGCACATTTATTAAAAAGGAGAGTAAAGGGTCAGTTATCTTCCTATGAAAAATAAAAAATAAACTAACAACAACACAGATTGATACAGAACTCAGAAATGTTATTGTGGATTTATGATCAAATCAGCCTGTAAATGAATCATACTCCTCCAAGAAGACACAAATAGTTCACACCAAACTTTTTCAACATGATGCCAATATACTGAAGATGTTAAATTGCGAATGGGTTTAAGATACCTTAAATGGTGTGGCCATACCGATTTATTAAAGTAACATAAAAAAATACAATAGTTATTTTACTATATCTTTAACATTCTTCATTCCAACTCTTCATAATTCTTTATATACGTAGAAGTCATCATTTGAAAGAAGCACAGTAAGTAAGTTCATAGCTTTATCATGTCCAGGAGCCACCATAAAATTAAAACTATCATAACATATAAATCAAGCTTGCAATTATTAGTACCAATAATGGCCACCAGATAGAGATATAGGATTACTTTTAAATAATTATTGTAGAAACGAATATGATTCATTTATAGAAATCTTTCAAAGAAAAATATGTATTTTACTGATAAAATGACCCTCACTTAATTAGAATAATATGCTGAAGTATTGTGAAATACTGTGTATTAAGAATAATTCTTTATAGGCTTTATGGACAGATAAGTTTGGAGTGACTCTTGAAGGATCAGCACCACATCCTCTTTTACCACTGTTTAAAGAATTTATCTTACAGAACAGGTGCGAATGAATTTTGGATGGTGATTTTTTGAAATAACAGTAAAAAAGTAACCAGTAAATGTCTTTTATTTTTTTTAAGTGCAGCTTCTAAACACTTCAACAAAATGTACACATAGAAGACAAGTCATGCTGAGGAAATAAGCATAGTTTCATGACTATACAACACTATATGGATGAGAGAAAATTAAAAAACTACCATACATCTGATGTCACTCTGTCCCTCTGTCACTGTGGGTAATGTGTGTGTGTGTGTGTGTGTGTGTTTGTGTGTAAAGTGTTTGTGTGTTAAGTGTGTGTGCTGAGTTTGTGTGAATGTGTGGGAGAGGGGATGGGCTTGGTGTCAGAGAGAGAGAGAGAGAGAGAGAGAGGGAGGGAGACTTAATCATCTCTTTAATCACCAGCAGAAAAAAATAAGCCATTTTGTGTTGTTGTTGTTGTTGTTTTTTCATCATTACAGCTTAAGAAATATCTTAGGCCTCAACATCAACTGTTGCTGCTTTATATAGCCTTCTCCCAAAATTAATAGTCATTAGTAAGCATTTTATAAATACAGCTATAATTAAATTGTTCATGGTTTATATGCACATTTATTTTGAGGAGATTAAAGGCTGTAATCTTCCTAAAAAAGTAATAATAAAAAAATAAACAAACACAGAACTCAGAAACATTTATTTCAAGATGCAATAAAAGAAAACTGTACACTATATATATATATATATATATATATATATATATATATATATATATATATATATATATACAATTGCATAAGTTTATATTAATTTTTTTTTATCAAGTGTACAGCTAATAATAATAATAATAATAATAATGCATTTTATTTAAGGCGCCTTTCAAACCACTCAAGGTCACCGTACAACAAGTAACAACAGTAACAATATTAAAACAAAAAATAACAGTAAATAACAATGTCAATAAAAAAACGCAATAATATTAGAATAGCACAACATATTGTGGAATACTATATTAAGACTTTATATATAGTCTTTATGAACAGATAGGTTTTGAGAAATTCTTGAAGTACTAGCATCACCTCCTCTTGTACGACGGTTTGAAGAATACATCTTCCAGATAGTACCGCCGCTCCCTATATGCAGAATACGCAGTCTTCGTAGGGCACCAACTCCCAAAGGGGGCACCATCCCAGTAGTTCAAAAAAAATAAAACATGCGCCATTCTCCCATACGCGCTCGCGACCGCTCGGACATTTGCGGATGAATGTTCGTAATTGATGGATGGACATCTATGCCCGGGTAAAAGACATCAGCAATCCGGCACAGAGAAAAGAAAAATAAAGTAAAAAACAAAACAAAAACAGGCATAAATTTGGCTTGACATTGGACATTTGAGAGTCTCAAATTTAGGGACCGTCTCTAAAGTTACATGTGATATTGTTATACACTTTTCTAACATCAGTACCATTTGAAGAGAATTACTTACAGTCATAAAAACAACTGTAATTGTTCATCTACGTGACAGCTATAATGCACAATTAAATTGAATGTTTGATGTTTATTAAAACAAACTGTAAGTCATATGTAAATAATGCTACTTTTCACATGGACTCAAAAGCAAATTTGAAGCTCAATAGCATTTGAGGAGAAAGACTTGCAGTCATAAAACAATTTTAATGTGTTAATTTAGGTGTCAGCTACAATGCACACCTTATACATTTATATATATATATTACAAGTGTAACTAAAGTTATATATATTGTTCTGTGTATGTGATTTCAAAGTCTAGATGGGTCGGATTAACCCTTTAACTGCCGTATCCCTTAAAACTTGATTGCCAGAGGGTTACTGTAAATGCTTATGCCCGCTGGGCACAGTTTTCCCGATGCCACCGGGGTGGCGTTGCACTGACGGCTTGAGCCCGCCATCGCTGCTTGCAGCTATATTTTGTTATTATTATTATTTTTCTTCAAGGTTTCGGGGGCTTTTGGGGCCCTTAACATGCTTAAAAAGTCTTGAAAATTGGCACACACATTGGAACCTGCGGCCATTAGGGCCGGGCAGAGACTGATACACGGGCGTGGCACATGGGCTCTACAGCGCCCCCTGGAATACTGAGGGCCATATATCATACATACTTGCACGTAGACACACGAAACTCGGTACACATGTAGATCTCATCAAACCAAACAACTTTTGTACTGCATGTCATAGGCTCCGCCCAACAGGAAGTTGGATATTTAGGGTTTAGTATTCATATTTTTCGTCAAAGTTGTGGGGGCTTTTGGGGTCCTTAACATACTCAAAAACTCTTGAAAATTTGCGCACACTTTGGAATCTGTGGCCTTTAGGAGCCTGCAGAGGCTGGGACCCGGGCGTGGCACAGGGGCTCTATGGCGCCCCCTGGAACACAGTCATAAATGTTGATGTATAGCTCACACATACTTGCTCGTATTAATATGAAACTCAGTACACATATAGATCTCATCGTGCTGAACAACTTTCGTACTGCATGTCATTCGGCTCCGCCCAACAGGAAGTCAGCTATTTAGAGTTATGTAAAAAGCGCATGCTCTGGAATTTGAAATACTTGTCATAGGTTTTTTTGCCGATTGCCACCAAATTCGGTCAACATGATCTCAAGACATTGGGGATGAAAAATTGCCAGGGGATTTTTGATATCTCGAACGGTTTGCTCGTGGCGAGGTGTTGAAATTATGGCGAGAAATGAGAAACAGGAAGTGTCTAATACCATCCACATACATTTCCTGATTTTAATCAAACTGCATCAGATTATTCGTTGTATGATGTCGATCGCATATATGTGACTATTAGGAGTCAAAGTTATAGCGCCACCAACTGGCAGCAGGAAGTGTGTCATTTTCAAAATGATTTGAATTCAGCATCTTATTTTTACTCGATTTGCTTCAAACTTCATCAGAATAATGTGAAAACACAGCCGATATAAATCTGCTGGGGGGATATTGATATCTAAAAATATTGTTGCCGTGGCAACATGTTAAACTGGAATACTTCTCAGGTGATTTTGAGGCATATAACATGCTTAGAATTTCATCAAACTCAGAACACATATCAGTATTTATGATAACTAGACACTGGCAAAAGTTCATAAGAGGGCGTGGAAGAGGCACTCTATAGCGCCACCTTTTGTCAAAAGTGGCGGGGTTAGTTTTAGCTACAGACACCAAACTCGGTACAAAAATTTTTCTTATCAAGACGGACAACTTTCTAATTCACAGTCATCAGCTACGATCAACAGGAAGTCAGCTATTTTTATTTGAATGTGGATTTTTTTTTACATTTAGCTGTGAATTAATGCATACTGCTCAGAGGAGAGTAACACTATACACACCAAACTTTGTCTACATGATGCCAAAACATTTTAAACAACTTAAATTGCCAATGGATTTTGGATAGCTTAAACGGTTTTGTCGTGGTGATTTTTTTAAATGACAGTAAAAATGGAATTATTAATTTTCCTGCATTTTTAAATTCCAAACACTTCAAAACCTTTTTTCGTACAGAAAAAAAGTCATTCTGAGTAAATATGGATAGTTTCACGACTTTACAACACTGTATGGATAACAGAAAATTAAAAAACTGTCAGACATCTCATCTCACTCTGTCCCTCTGTTTGAGTATATGTGCTTCAGACTTCCATTGTCTGAGAGAAATAGCGCCCCTACAGGTTCAATTCCCGGACTTTTACTTTCACTTTTAAATCGGTTAAAAATACAAATAAATACTTAGATTTAATTCACACTGACAAGCTAAACCAACATATCTGATTATTACCGGTTCAGGGCTCATGGATAAATTATTTCTGGCCAGAGATACGTGAGAAATAGGAGAGATGAATCACCGCTGTGATCACGAGCGTCTGGAGTAAAGAACTCAGAAAAAACGAATTTATTCCTGTTTTAAAGCTTTTACAAATAAATTATTACAGCGATATCAAACAATCAACCAATTAGAACACACCAAGAGCTAAATTCAGATGTTTTTGAACTGTTTGTGTGAAAATGAAATATTTGTGGCTGCCTATCTGAAATCACCGCCTCCGATCAGCGCGTACAGTGTCGAGCTCAAAACAAACGAATTTATTCTTGTTTAAGAGCTTTTTTAAATAAAATATTACCACAAATGCACACAATAAACCCATTGTAACACTACAAGAGCTAAATGCAGGTGTTTGTGACCCGTTTAAGTGTGAAAGACTATTTGAAAGCGCGACTGGCACAATAACATATATCTCTCGAGCTGCAGGATTCTGGCTTTCGTCGTATGAACGAACACATCACGGACAAGATTATTTCAAAATACATAATAGCTTGGCGACTATAAACGAAAACAGCCACGTGAACATAAACTGTTGAGAAATAAATCTGAAATGGATCTACTGGATTTGAATATTAAGTGACCGCATATACCAGCTGCTTCTGTCTTCAATTTTAATCTATATAAAAAATGAAACTCATTCATCTTGGCTGCTTTTTTTAATGTGTGTACGTATTTATTTATTTATTTATTTATTATTTTGCTCTAACAAGAATTAATCTATATTTAATTAAATCAATTACATTTTATTTTACATTTGATTTGTCCATTTCTGCATCTAAACGCCTAAAAACCTAAAACATGCTCTATTATACTATTGTTAGCAATTTCTTTATCGTCCAATTTATCTGGTGTACACTTTTATTTTCATAATAAACTTGTTTGTTAGATTATACACAGTTACAGTGGTCTATAATAAATATTGACAGGTTTTATTCAAGCTGTTTAGAATGATTGCAGTAGGCAAATTTTTTGAAATGTAAATAAAATAAAAAAAATTTAAATAAATAAATAAATAAAAACATTGGAAAAGAATAACTGTTGTACATTTTTATACATTTTGTATAATTTCATAGTTTATGCATTATAGTTATAAAAACAAATACATTTAGCCACTCACATAAAATCTTATAGGCCTTATCCTTTTCTGACAGTTTTAGGGATTTTTAAAAATCCTAAAAAACCTTATTTGTGCTGCAAATAATAATTTCAAACTCAAACAGTAAATATTCAGTTCATGCTTTATAAAGCCTTGTCCCAATATTAATAGTCAGTAGTAAGCAGTTTATAAATACAGCTATAAAAAGCTTGTTCTTGGTTTATAAGCACATTTATTAAAAAGGAGAGTAAAGGGTCAGTTATCTTCCTATGAAAAAAAAAAAAAAAAAAAAAAAAAAAAAACACAGATTGATACAGAACTCAGAAATTTTATTGTGGATTTATGATAAAATCAGCCTGTAAATGAATTCATACTCCTCCAAGAAGACACAAGTTCACAGCAAACTTTTTTAACATGAAGCTAATATACTGAAGATGTTAAATTGCGAATGGGTTTAGGATAGCTTAAATGGTGTGGCCATAGCGATTTATTAAAGTAACATAAAAAATACAATCGTTATTTTAGTATATCTTTAAAATTTTTAATTCCAACTCTTCATAATTTTTTATATACTTAGAAGTCATCATTTGAAGGAAGCACAGTAAGTTTCATAGCTTTATCATTTTCAAGAGCCAGCATAAAATTAAAACTATCATAACTTATAAATCAAGCTTGCAATTCTTA
The DNA here is from genome assembly GCF_003368295.1 of Carassius auratus. Classification (NCBI taxonomy): domain Eukaryota; kingdom Metazoa; phylum Chordata; class Actinopteri; order Cypriniformes; family Cyprinidae; genus Carassius; species Carassius auratus. The sequence goes on from NW_020528143.1 coordinate 12,364, forward strand.
GTTCCAATAATGACCACCAGATGGAGCTATAGGATTACTTTTAAATAATTATTGTAAAACAAGTATGATTTAAATCATTTATAGAAATCTTTCAAAGAAAAATAATATGTATTTTATGTATTTTACTGATAAAATGACCCTCACTTAATTAGAATAACAAGCTGAAGTATTGTGAACTGTATATTAAGAATAATTCTTTATAAGCTTTATGGACAGATACGTTTTGAGTGACTCTTGAAGGTTCAGCACCACATCCTCTTTTACCACTGTTTAAAGAATTTATCTTACAGAACAGGTGTGAATGAATTTTGGATAGCTTGAATGATTTTGCGTGGTGATTTTTTGAAATAACAGTAAAAAAGTAACCAGTAAATGTCTTTTATTTTTTTAAAGTGCAGCTTCTAAACACTTCAAAAAAATGTACACATAGCAGACAAGTCATTCTGAGGAAATATGCATAGTTTCATGACTATACAACATTATATGGATGATAGAAAATTAAAAAACTATCATACATCTGATGTCACTCTGTCCCTCTGTCACTGTGGTTAATGTGTGTGTGTGTGTGTGTGTGTGTGTGTGTGTGTGTGTGTGTGTGTGTGTGTGTGTGTGTTTTTGTGTGTGTTAAGTGAATTAGGTGTGAAACTATCAATTCAATTCAATTCAATTCAAGTTTATTTGTATAGCGCTTTTTACAAAATAAATCGTTACAAAGCAACTTTACAGAAAATTATGTTTCTACAATATTTAGTAGTAGCTAGTAGTTTGTGCACATTTGACAGGATTTTAGAAAAAATAATAATAATAATACAAGACGTAGTCAGCTAGACGATGAACTATCAATATTATTAATTAAGTTATTATATGATTCAGTCACACATTTAGCAATAATTGTTAGTTCTGTTTGTTGATTCAAGGTTAGCATCATCTGGGGTCCTCTGAGGGTCAGCATCATCTCTTCTCAGGTGTTCTGGATCCAGACTGGAGCTTGTTTAAATCCTAGTTACCACGGGATGTAAATCCCGTGGCGAAACATAGAAACAAAATACAGACATCATTAGCATAGCTGCTGATCCAACAAAGTAAAATTAGTTTAACCCAAGCTAATGAATAAAAATGCAACTTTGAACAGATGCAACTACACTCACAATTAAAAAGAAACATTATTCGAATGCTTGGCGAAAGAGATGTGTTTTTAATCTAGATTTAAACAGAGAGAGTGTGTCTGAACCCCGAACATTATCAGGAAGGCTATTCCAGAGTTTGGGAGCCAAATGTGAGAAAGCTCTACCTCCTTTAGTGGACTTTGCTATCCTAGGAACGACCAAAAGTCCAGCGTTTTGTGACCTTAGGGTGCGTGATGGGTTGTAGCGTGGTAGAAGTCTAGTTAGGTACGCTGGAGCTAAACCATTTAGGGCCTTTTAGGTAAGTAATGATAATTTGTAACTGATATGGAACTTAATAGGTAGCCAGTGCAGAGACTGTAAAATTGGGGTAATATGATCATATTTTCTTGACCTCATAAGGACTCTAGCTGCTGCATTTTGGACGACCTGTAGCTTGTTTATTGAAGAAGCAGGACAACCACCTAGAAGTGCATTACAATAGTCCAGTCTGGAGGTCATGAATGCATGAACTAGCTTTTCTGCATCAGAACCAGATAACATGTTTCGTAGCTTGGCAATGTTTCTAAGATGGAAGAATGCAGTTTTTGTAACATTGGAAATATGATTTTCAAAAGACAAATTGCTGTCTAATTATAACACCCAGATTTCTGACTGTAGAGGAAGTAACAGTACATCCGTCTAGTTGCAGATTGTAATCTACAAGATTCTGTGTAGTGTTTTTTGGTCCAATAACTAATATCTCTGTCTTATCCGAATTTAATTGGAGAAAATTGTGTGTCATCCAATCTTTTACATTTTTAACACACTCTGTTAGCTTAGATAATTGGGAAGTTTCATCTGGTCTCGTTGAGATATATAGCTGAGTATCATCAGCATAACAGTGGAAGCTAATTCCGTATTTTCTAATAATATTACCAAGGGGCAACATATATATTGAAAATAGAAGGGGACCTAGGACGGATCCTTGTGGCACTCCATATTTTACTGATGATAAATGAGATGACTCCCCATTTAAGTAAACAAAATTGTAGCGATCAGACAGGTAGGATCTAAACCATCTTAGAGCCTGCCCTTGAATACCTGTATAGTTTTGTAATCGATCTATGAGTATGTCATGATCTATGGTGTCGAACGCAGCACTAAGATCTAGTAATACTAGAAATGAGATGCAGCCTTGGTCTGACGCAAGGAGCAGGTCATTTGTAATTTTAACAAGTGCAGTTTCTGTGCTATGGTGGGGCCTAAAACCTGACTGAAATTCTTCATACATATCATTTTTATGCAGGAAGGTGCTCAATTGAGCAGACACAACTTTCTCTAAAATTTTAGACATAAATGGAAGATTTGAAATAGGCCTATAATTTGCCAGTTCACTAGGATCTAGTTTTGGTTTCTTAAAAAGAGGCTTGATAACCGCCAGCTTGAATGGTTTTGGGACGTGTCCTAAAGTTAACGACGAGTTTATGATATTGAGAAGCGTTTCTTCTGCTACAGGTAACAGCTCTTTCAGTAATTTAGTGGGTACAGGATCTAATAAACATGTTGTTGGTTTAGATACAGTGATAAGTTTATTTAGCTCTTCCTGTCCTATGGTTGTAAAGCACTGCAGTTTATCTTTGGGTGCGATGGATGAAACTGAAGTGTTAGACGCTGTAGAATCTACATTCGCTATTGTATTTCTAATGTTATCTATTTTATCAGTGAAGAAATTCATAAAGTCATTACTATTTAACGTTGGTGGAATATTTGAATCAGGTGGCATCTGGTAATTTGTTAACTTAGCCACTGTGCTAAATAAAAACCTAGGATTGTTTTGGTTATTTTCAATGAGTTTGTGTATATGCTCTGCCCTAGCAGTTTTTAGAGCCTGTCTATAGCTGGACATACTGTTTTTCCATGCAATTCTAAAAACCTCTAAGTTAGTTTTTCTCCATTTGCGTTCAAGACTACGAGTTAATTTCTTGAGAGAGTGAGTATTACTGTTATACCATGGTACAGTACGTTTTTCTCTAACTTTTTTCAATTTGATTGGGGCAACAGCTTCTAATGTATTAGAGAAAATAGTGCCCATGTTGTCAGTAATTTCATCTAATTCGTGTGTATTTTTGGGTACAATTAGCAGTTGAGATAGATCAGGCAGGTTATTTGCAAATCTTTCTTTGGTGGCTGGAACAATAGTTCTGCCCAGACGGTAACGCTGAGACATATAGTTAATATCAGTTATACGCAGCATGCACGATACAAGGAAATGGTCGGTAATATCATCACTTTGAGGTACAATATCTATAGCAGTAAGATCGATTCCATGCGATATAATTAAATCTAGTGTATGATTAAAACGATGAGTGGGCCCGGTGACATTTTGCTTGACTCCAAAGGAGTTTATTAGGTCAGTAAACGCAAGTCCTAATGTATCATTTGCATTATCAACGTGAATATTAAAATCTCCCATGATTAGCGCCTTATCAACTGTAACTAGAAGGTCTGAGAGGAAATCTGCAAATTCTGTTAGGAATTCTGTATACGGCCCCGGTGGTCTATACACAGTAGCCAGAGCAAGAGATACATTAGATTTCTTTTGCATGTCTGACAGAGTAACATTTAGCAGAAGTATTTCAAAAGAGTTAAACCTGTATCCTGTTTTCTGGGTAACATTGAGAATATCACTATATATTGTTGCAACACCCCCGCCACGACCAGTCTGGCGGGGCTCATGCTTATAACAGTAGTTTGGTGGAGTACACTCATTTAGACCTATCAGGGAGCATTTAGTCTCCAGCGCCAACATTTTACAGAACTGCCACTTTCCTTGAGTCTCAGAAATACAATGTGTCAGGTTCTGAGAGATCTAAGATTCCAAAAAATTATTTAATTAGAATACTATGAAGTATTGTGAAATACTATATATTAAGACTTTATATATAGGCTTAATTAACAGATTAGAGTGACTCGTGAAGGACCAGCACCACCTCCTCTTGTCCGATGGTTTGAGGAATATATCTTCCAGAATCCGGGATTAAGATTTAGGAGCTCATTTTTATTCCACCTCCTTTCCTGAAAGTCTGTCTTGCAGAATTGACTAAAAATTAATCTTCACATTAATTCCTAATTATTTTGCAATTCTTTTTGTCAGTTCTTCTTGACCCGTTTTTCTCTTCCAGCTTTCCTGGACTATTGTATAGCACTCATAAATGATTAAATAAAAAATAATGGTAGTTATTAAGATTGATATGGTTTGGAATTGGTAAAATGTGCTTGGAAAAAAATCACAATAAAACAATGTTTTAATGTTTAATTTGGAATATTAACTGACATGAATGAATGCTATATAAATATTGTTCATGTTAACATAATGTTTATAAATGAAATCTTATTGTAAAGTGTTACTAAAGTTATATATATATATATATATATATATATATATATATATATATATATATATATATATATATATTGTTCTGTGAATGTGATTTTAAAGTCTAGATGATTCGGATTAACCCTTTAACTGCCATATCATTTAAAACCTCACTGCCAGAGGGATATTGTGAATGCATGTGCCCGCTGGGCACAGTTTACCTGATGCCACCGGGGTGGCGATGGCATTGGTGGCTTGAGCCCGCCATCGCTGCTTGCAGCTATATTTAGGGCTCAAGCCTGGAGGGCGAGAGCCCTATTGTTTTCCTTAGGATTATTTGTTATTATTATTATTTTTCTTCAAGGTTTCGGGGGCTTTTGGGGCCCTTAACATGCTTAAAAAGTCTTGAAAATTGGCACACACATTGGAACCTGCGGCCATTAGGGCCGGGCAGAGACTGATACACGGGCGTGGCACAGGGGCTCTACAGCGCCCCCTGGAATACTGAGGGCCATATATCATACATACTTGCACGTAGACACACGAAACTCGGTACACATGTAGATCTCATCAAACCAAACAACTTTTGTACTGCATGTCATAGGCTCCGCCCAACAGGAAGTTGGATATTTAGGGTTTAGTATTCATATTTTTCGTCAAAGTTGTGGGGGCTTTTGGGGTCCTTAACATACTCAAAAACTCTTGAAAATTTGCGCACACTTTGGAATCTGTGGCCTTTAGGAGCCTGCAGAGGCTGGGACCCGGGCGTGGCACAGGGGCTCTATGGCGCCCCCTGGAACACAGTCATAAATGTTGATGTATAGCTCACACATACTTGCTCGTATAAATATGAAACTCAGTACACATATAGATCTCATCGTGCTGAACAACTTTCGTACTGCATGTCATTCGGCTCCGCCCAACAGGAAGTCAGCTATTTAGAGTTATGTAAAAAGCGCATGCTCTGGAATTTGAAATACTTGTCATAGGTTTTTTTGCCGATTGCCACCAAATTCGGTCAACATGATCTCAAGGCATTGGGGATGAAAAATTGCCAGGGGATTTTTGATATCTCGAACGGTTTGCTCGTGGCGAGGTGTTGAAATTATGGCGAGAAATGAGAAACAGGAAGTGTCTAATACCATCCACATACATTTCCTGATTTTAATCAAACTGCATCAGATTATTCGTTGTATGATGTCGATCGCATATATGTGACTATTAGGAGTCAAAGTTATAGCGCCACCAACTGGCAGCAGGAAGTGTGTCATTTTCAAAATGCTTTGAATTCAGCATCTTATTTTTACTCGATTTGCTTCAAACTTCATCAGAATAATGTTAAAACACAGCCGATATAAATCTGCTGGGGGGATATTGATATCTAAAAATATTGTTGCCGTGGCAACATGTTAAACTGGAATACTTCTCAGGTGATTTTGAGGCATATAACATGCTTAGAATTTCATCAAACTCAGAACACATATCAGTAATTATGATAACTAGACACTGGCAAAAGTTCATAAGAGGGCGTGGAAGAGGCACTCTATAGCGCCACCTTTTGTCAAAAGTGGCGGGGTTAGTTTTAGCTACAGACACCAAACTCGGTACAAAAATTTTTCTTATCAAGACGGACAACTTTCTAATTCACAGTCATCAGCTACGATCAACAGGAAGTCAGCTATTTTGATTAGAATGTGGATTTTTTTTTACATTTAGCTGTGAATTAATGCATACTGCTCAGAGGAGAGTAACACTATACACACCAAACTTTGTCTACATGATGCCAAAACATTTTAAACAACTTAAATTGCCAATGGATTTTGGATAGCTTAAACGGTTTTGTCGTGGTGATTTTTTTAAATGACAGTAAAAATTGAATTATTAATTTTCCTGCATTTTTAAATTCCAAACACTTCAAAACCTTTTTTTCTTACAGAAAAAAAGTCATTCTGAGTAAATATGGATAGTTTCACGACTTTACAACACTGTATGGATAACAGAAAATTAAAAAACTGTCAGACATCTCATCTCACTCTGTCCCTCTGTTTGAGTATATGTGCTTCAGACTTCCATTGTCTGAGAGAAATAGCGCCCCTACAGGTTCAATTCCCGGACTTTTACTTTCACTTTTAAATCGGTTAAAAATACAAATAAATACCTAGATTTAATTCACACTGACAAGCCAAACCAACATATCTGATTATTACCAGTTCAGGGCTCATGGATAAATTATTTCTGGCCAGAGATACGTGAGAAATAGGAGAGATGAATCACCGCTGTGATCACGAGCGTCTGGAGTAAAGAGCTCAGAAAAAACTAATTTATTCCTGTTTTAAAGCTTTTAAAAATAAATTATTACAGCGATATCACACAATCAACCAATTAGAACACACCAAGAGCTAAATTCAGATGTTTTTGAACTGTTTGTGTGAAAATGAATTATTTGCGGCTGCCTATCTGAAATCGCCGCCTCCGATCAGCGCGTACAGTGTCGAGCTCAAAACAAACGAATTTATTCTTGTTTAAGAGCTTTTTTTAAATAAAATATTACCACAAATGCACACAATAAACCCATTGTAACACTACAAGAGCTAAATGCAGGTGTTTGTGACCCGTTTAAGTGTGCAAGACTATTTGAAAGCGCGACTGGCAGAATAACACATCTCTCGAGCTGCAGGATTCTGCCTTTCGTCGTACGAACGAACACATCACGGACAAGATTATTTCAAAATACATAATAGCTTGGCGACCATAAACGACAACAGCCACGTGAACATAAACTGTTGAGAAATATATCTGAAATGGATCTACTGGATTTTAATATTAAGTGACCGCATATACCAGCTGCTTCTGTCTTCAATTTTAATCTATATAAAAAATGAAATTCATTCATCTTGGCTGCTTTTTTAATGTGTGTACGTATTAATTTATTTATTATTTTGCTCTAACAATAATTAATCTATATTTAATTAAATCAATTACATTTTATTTTACATTTGATTTGTTAATTTCTGCATCTAAACGCCTAAAAACATAAAACATGCTCTATTATACTATTGTTAGCAATTTCTTTATCGTCCAATTTATCTGGTGTACACACTTTTATTTTCAAAATAAACTTGTTTGTTAGATTATACACAGTTACAGTGGTCTATAATAAATATTAACAGGTTTTAGTCAAGCTGTTTAGAATGATTCCAGTAGGCTAATTTTTTTAAATGTAAATCCAAAAAAAAAAAAAATAAATAAATAAAAAACGTTGGAAAACAATAACTGTTGTACTTTTTTATACATTTTGTATAATTTCATAGTTTATGCATTATAGTTATAAAAACAAATAAATTTAGCCACTCACATAGAAATCTTAGGCCTTATCCTTTTCTGACAGTTTTAGGGATTTTTAAAAATCCCAAAAAACCTTATTTGTGCTGCAAATAATAATTTCAAACTCAAAAAGTAAATAGTCAGTTCATGCTTTATAAAGCCTTGTCCCAATATTAATAGTCAGTAGTAAGCAGTTTATAAATACAGCTATAAATAGCTTGTTTTTGGTTTATAAGCACATTTATTAAAAAGGAGAGTAAAGGGTCAGTTATCTTCCTATGAAAAATAAAAAAATAAAAATAAACAAACAACAACACAGATTGATACAGAGCTCAGAAATTCTATTGTGGATTTATGATAAAATCAGCCTGTAAATTAATTCATACTCCTCCAAGAAGACACAAGTAGTTCACACCAAACTTTTTTTTAACATGAAGCCAATATACTGAAAATGTTAAATTGCGAATGGGTTTAGGATACCTTAAATGGTGTGGCCATAGCGATTTATTAAAGTAACATAAAAAAATACAATAGTTATTTTACTATATCTTTAAATTTTTTCATTCCAAACTCTTCATAATTTTTTATATAGGTAGAAGTCATCATTTGAAGGAAGCACAGTAAGTTTCATAGCTTTATCATTTTCAAGAGCCAGCATAAAATTAAAACTATCATAACTTATAAATCAAGCTTGCAATTCTTAGTACCAATAATGGCCACCAGATGGAGCTATAGGATAACTTTTAAATAATTATTGTAGAAACAAGTATGATTTAAATCATTTATAGAAATCTTTCAAAGAAAAATAATATGAATTTTATGTATTTTACTGATAAAATGACTCTGACTTAATTAGAATAACAAGCTGAAGTATTGTGAACTGTATATTAAGAATAATTCTTTATAGGCTTTATGGATAGACATGTTTTGAGTGACTCTTGAAGGATCAGCACCACATCCTCTTTTACCACTGTTTAAAGAATTTATCTTACAGAACAGATGCAAATGAATTTTGGATAGCTTGAATGGTTTTGTCGTGGTGATTTTTTGAAATAACAGTAAAAAAGTAACCAGTAAATGTCTTATATTTTTTTAAAGTGCAGCTTCTAAACACTTCAAAAAAATGTACACATAGAAGACAAGTCATTCTGAGGAAATATGCATAGTTTCATGACTATACAACACTATATGGATGATAGAAAATTAAAAAACTATCATACATCTGATGTCACTCTGTCCCTCTGTCACTGTGGGTAGTGTGTCTGTGTGTGTGTGTGTGTGTGTGTGTTTGTGTGTGTGTTAAGTGAATTAGGTGTGAAACTATCAGGGTGCATTTAGTCTCCAGCGCCAACATTTTACAGAACTGCCACTTACCTGGAGTCTCAGAATTACTCGGTGTCAGGTTCTGAGAGATCTAAGATTCCAAAAATGTATTTAATTAGAATACCATGAAGTATTGTGAAATACTATATATTAAGTCTTTATATATAGGCTTTATGAACAGATTAGAGTGACTCGTGAAGGACCAGCACCACCTCCTCTTGTCCGATGGTTTGAGGAATATATCTTCCAGAATCCAGGATTAAGATTTAGGAGCTCATTTTTATTCCACCTCCTTTCCTGAAAGTCTGTCTTGCAGAATTGACTAAAAATTTATCTTCACATTAATTCCTTATTATTTTGCAATTCTTTTTGTCAGTTCTTCTTGACCTGTTTTTTTCTTCTTCTTTTCTGACCTCATGACCCAGTCAGCATTTTTTGTACAATGGTCAAGTCTTAACTTATCCATTTCTGTATTGCATTTGTGTTTGATATTTCTCATGGGTATTTCATAATTTTCGACCTTACAGTTTTACGCATTTCATCTGTAAAAGAAAACAAGCCTAATAATTCTGCACACATGAATATAAGGAGTTTTTCTCGTCCAGCTTTCCTAGACTATTGTATAGCACTCATAAATGATTAAATAAAAAATAATGGTAGTTATTAAGATTGATATGGTTTGGAATTGGTAAAATATACTTGGAAAAAAATCACAATAAAACAATGTTTTCATGTTTAAGTTTGGAATATTAACTGACATGAATGAATGCTTTATAAATATTGTTCATGTTAACATAATGTTTATAAATGAAATCTTATTCTACAGTGTTATTAAAGTTATATATATATATATTGTTCTGTGAATGTGATTTTAAAGTCTAGATGATTCGGATTAACCCTTTAACTGCCGTATCCTTTAAAACCTCACTGCCAGAGGGATATTGTGAATGCATGTGCCCGCTGGGCACAGTTTACCTGATGCCACGGGGGGGTTATGGCATTGGTGGCTTGAGCCCGCCATCGCTGCTTGCAGCTATATTTATTATTATTATTTATTATTATTATTTTTCTTCAAGGTTTCGGGGGCTTTTGGGGCCCTTAACATGCTTAAAAAGTCTTGAAAATTGGCACACACATTGGAACCTGCGGCCATTAGGGCCGGGCAGAGACTGATACACGGGCGTGGCACAGGGGCTCTACAGCGCCCCCTGGAATGCTGAGGGCCATATATCATACATACTTGCACGTAGACGCACAAAACTCGGTACACATATAGAACTCATCAATACAAACAACTTTCGAATTGCATATCATAGGCTCCGCCCAACAGGAAGTTGGCTATTTGGGGTTTATTATTCATATTTGTCGTCAAAGTTGTGGGGGCTTTTGGGGTCCTTAACATACTCAAAAACTCTTGAAAGTTTGCGCACACTTTGGAATCTGTGGCCTTAAGGAGCCTGCAGAGGCTGGGACCTGGGCGTGGCACAGGGGCTCTACAGCGCCCCCTGGAACACAGTCATAAATGTTGATGTATAGCTCACACATACTTGCACGTATTAATATGAAACTCAGTACACATTTAGATCTCATCGTGCCGAACAACTTGCGTATTGCATGTTATAGGCTCCGCCCAACAGGAAGTCAGCTATTTAGAGTTATGTAAAAAGCATATGCTCTGGAATTTGAAATACTTGTCATAGGTTTTTTACTCGATTGCCGCCAAACTCGGTCAACATGATCTCAAGACAATGGGGATGAAAAATTGCCAGGGGATTTTTGATATCTCAAACGGTTTGCTCGTGGCGAGGCGTTGAAATTATGGCGAGAAATGAGAAACAGGAAGTGTCTAATACCATCCACATACATTTCCTGATTTTAATCAAACTTCATCAGATTATTCATTGTATGATGTCGATCGCATATATGTGACTATTAGGAGTCAAAGTTATAGCGCTACCAACTGGCAGCAGGAAGTGTGTCATTTTCAAAATGCTTTGTATTCAGCATCTTATTTTTACTTGATTTGCTTCAAACTTCATCAGAATAATGTTAAAACACAGCCTATATTAATCTGCTAGGGGGATATTGATATCTAAAAATATTGTTGCCGTGGCAACATGTCAAACTTGAATACTTCTCAGGTGATTTTAAGGCATATAACATACTTAGAATTTCATGAAATTCAGAACACATATCAGTATTTATGATAACTAGACACTGGCAAAAGTTCATAAGAGGGCGTGGAAGAGACACTCTATAGCGCCACCTTTTGTCAAAAGTGGGGGGGTTAATTTTAGCTACAGACACCAAACTCGGTACAAAAATTGTTCTTATCAAGACGGACAACTTTCTAATTCACAGTCATCAGCTACGATCAACAGGAAGTCAGCTATTTTGATTTGAATGTGGATTTTTTTTTTACATTTAGCTGTGAATTAATGCATACTGCTCAGAGGAGAGTAACACTATACACACCAAACTTTGTCTACATGATGCCAAAACATTTTAAACAACTTAAATTGCCAAAGGATTTTGGATAGCTTGAACGGTTTTGTCGTGGTGATTTTTTTAAATGACAGTAAAAATGGAATTATTAATTGTCCTGCATTTTTAAATTCCAAACACTTCAAAACCTTTTTTCATACAAAAAAAAAGTCATTCTGAGTAAATATGGATAGTTTCACGACTTTACAACACTGTATGGATAACAGAAAATTAAAAAAAACTGTCAGACATCTCATCTCACTCTGTCCCTCTGTTTGAGTATTATGTGCTGAGACTTACATTGTCTGAGAGAAAATGCGCCCCTACAGGTTCAATTCCTTAAATGGAAATTCGACTGAAAGGGAGGAGACTCTCTTTTAGTTTCATTTTTAAATCGGTTAAAATACAAAATAATACTTGGATTTAATTCACACTGACAAGCTAAACCAACATATATGATTATTACCGGGTCAGGGCACATTAATAATTGATGTGTGGTCAGTGATACGTGAGAAACACGAGAGATGAATCACCGCTCTGAGCATGAGCGTGTGGAATGACGAGCTCAGAAAAGCGAGTTTATTTTTGTTTTATAGCTTTAACAAATAAAATATTAAAGCGATATCACACAATTCACCAATTAGAACACACCAAGAGCTAAATTCAGATGTTTTTGAACTGTTTGTGTGAAAATGAAATATTCGCGGCTGCCTATCTGAAATCACCGCCCCCGATCAGCGCTTACAGTGTCACAAGTTCAAAACAAACGAATTTATTCTTGTTTAAGAGCTTTTTCAAATAAAATATTGCCATAAATGCACACAATACACCCATTATAACACAAGAGCTAAATGCAGGTGTTTGTGACCCGTTTAAGTGTGCAAGACTACTTGAAAACGCGACTGGCAGAATATCTCTCGAGCTGCAGGATTCTGCCTTTCGTCGTACGAACGAACACATCAAGGACAAGATTATTTCAAAATACATAATAGCTTGGCGAATATAAACGAAAACAGCCACGTGGACATAAACTGTTAAGAAATAAATCTGAAGTGGATCTACTGGATTTGAATATTAAGTGACCGCATATACCAGCTGCTTCTGTCTTCAATTTTAATCTATATAAAAAATTAAACTCATTCATCTTGGCTGCTTTTTTAATATGTGTACGTATTTATTTATTATTTTGCTCTAACAAGACTTAATCTATATTTAATTAAATCAATTACATTTTATTTTACATTTGATTTGTCCATTTCTGCATCTAAACGCCTAAAAACCTAAAACATGCTATATTATGCTATTGTTAGCAAAAAAACAATCCAAAAAAAAAAAAAAAAAAAAAAAGTTTAAATAAATAAAAAACATTGGAAAAGAATAACTGTTGTACTTTTTTATACATTTTGTATAATTTTATAGTTTATGCATTATAGTTATAAAAACAAATAAATTTAGCCACTCACATAGAAATCTTAGGCCTTATCCTTTTTTGACAGTTTTAGGGATTTTTAAAAATCCTAACAAACCTTATTTGTGCTGCAAATAATAATTTCAAATTAATTTGATACTGACCTCTGACATCCTGTGACATGATATTTATTTGAATTTACATAATCTCATGGATGTAACAGTAAATCTGTTCAGCTCACAGATCAAGACTAAGCTGTAATGCAAGCAGAACTTTCACAAATGCTTATAAGTCAATAATCATTACAAAACACTTACAAATCATTTAAGGGATTTAATAACACTTTAAAATAATGTCTAATTTGTTAACATTAGCAAATGCATTGATAACACTTTATAATAACTGCACTCATTTGTAAATAGTCAGTTCATTCTTCATAAAGCCTTGTCCCAATATTAATAGTCAGTAGTAAGCAGTTTATAAATACAGCTATAAATAGCTTGTTCTTGGTTTATAAGCACATTTATTAAAAAGGAGAGTAAAGGGTCAGTTATCTTCCTATGAAAAATAAAAAAATAAAAATAAACAAACAACAACACAGATTGATACAGAACTCAGAAATGTTATTGTGGATTTATGATAAACTCAGCCTGTAAATGAATTCATTCTCCTCCAAGAAGACACAAGTAGTTCACACCAAACTTTTTTAACATGAAGCCAATATACTGAAGATGTTAAATTTCGAATGGGTTTAGGATACCTTAAATGGTGTGGCCATAGCGATTTATTAAAGTAACATAAAAAAATACAATAGTTATTTTACTATATCTTTAAAAAATTTTATTCCAACTCTTCATGATTTTTTATATACGTTGAAGTCATCATTTGAAGGAAGCACAGTGAGTTTCATAGCTTTATCATTTTCAAGAGCCAGCATAAAATTAAAACTATCATAACATATAAATCAAGCTTGCAATTCTTACTACCAATAATGACCACCAGATGGAGCTAGGATTACTTTTAAATAATTATTGTAGAAACAAGTATGATTTAAATCATTTATAGAAATTTTTCAAAGAAAAATAATATGAATTTTATGTACTTTACTGATAAAATGACCCTCACTTAATTAGAATAACAAGCTGAAGTATTGTGAACCGTATATTAAGAATAATTCTTTATAGGCTTTTTGGACAGATATGTTTTGAGTGAGTCTCGAAGGATCAGCACCACACCCTCTTTTACCACTGTTTAAAGAATGTATCTTACAGAACAGGTGTGGATGAATTTTGAATAGCTTGAATGGTTTTGTCGTGGTGATTTTTTGAAATAACAGTAAAAAAGTAACCAGCAAATGTCTTTTATTTTTTTAAGTGCAGCTTCTAAACACTTCAAAAAAATGTACACATAGAAGACAAGTCATTCTGAGGAAATATGCATAGTTTCATGACTATACAACACTATATGGATGATAGAAAATTAAAAAACTATCATACATCTGATGTCACTCTGTCCCTCTGTCATGTGGGTAATGTGTGTGTGTGTGTGTGTTAAGTGAATTAGGTGTGAAACTATCAGGGAGCATTTAGTCTCCAGCGCCAACATTTTACAGAACTGCCACTTTCCTGGAGTCTCAGAATTACAATGTGTCAGGTTCTAAGAGATCTAAGATTCCAAAAAATGATTTAATAAGAATACCATGAAGTATTGTGAAATACTATATATTAAGACTTTATATGTAGGCTTTATGAACAGATTAGAGTGACTCGTGAAGGACCAGCACCACCTCCTCTTGTCCGATGGTTTGAGGAATATATTTTCCTGAATCCGGGATTAAGATTTAATAAGAATCCGGGAGCTCATTTTTATTCCACCTCCTTTCCTGAAAGTCTGTCTTGCAGAATTGACTAAAAATTAATCGTCACATTAATTCCTAATTATTTTGCAATTATTTTTGTCAGTTCTTCTTGACCTGTTTTTTTTCTTCTTCTTTTCTGACCTCATGACCCAGTCAGCATTGTTGTACAATGGTCAAGTCTTAACTTATCCATTTCTGTATTGCATTTGTGTTTGATATTTCTCATGGGTATTTCATAATTTTCGACTTTGAGTTAAAACAGTTTGAGTTAAAACTCTTTTTTAGCGCATTTCATCTGTAAAAGAAAACATGCCTAATAATTCTGCACACATGAATATAAGGAGTTTTTCTCTTCCAGCTTTCCTGGACTATTGTATGGCACTCATAAATGATTAAATAAAAAAGAATGGTAGTTATTAAGATTGATATGGTTTGGAATTGGTAAAATGTGCTTGGAAAAAAATCACAATAAAACAATGTTTTAATGTTTAAGTTTGGAATATTAACTGACATGAATGAATTCTATATAAATCTTGTTCGCGTTAACATAATGTTTATAAATGAAATCTTATTGTAAAGTGTTACTAAATATATATATATATATATATATATATATATATATATATATATACATATATATTGTCCTGTGAATGTCATTTTAAAGTCTAGATGATTCGGATTAACCCTTTAACTGCAATATCCTTTAAAACCTCACTGCCAGAGGGATATTGTGAATGCATGTGCCCGCTGGGCACAGTTTACCTGATGCCACCGGGGTGGCGATGGCATTGGTGGCTTGAGCCCGCCATCGCTGCTTGCAGCTATATTTAGGGCCCGAGCCAATGGGCGCAGGGCCCTATTGTTCCCCTAAGGATTATTCTTATTATTTTAATTTTTTTTTAACCTTCCGGGGGTTTTGGGGGGCCTTAACATACTCAAAAACTCTTGAAAATTGGCATACACATTGGAACCTGCGGCCATCAGGTCGCTGCAGAGACTGGAACCCGGGCGTGGCATAGGAGCTCTACAGCGCCCCCTGGAACACCGTCAGAAAATCCTGAACCATAGCTCACACATACTTGCATGTATTTATATGAAAGTCAGTACACTTATAGATCTCATTGAGCCGAACAACTTTCACGCTCTATGTCATAGGCTCCGCCCAACAGGAAGTCAGCTATTCAGGGCTGTTTAAAAAAAGCATGCTCTGGAATTTGAAATACTCCTCTGAGGTTTTCCACCCGTTTGCCACAAAACTTGGTGAACATGATCTCAAGACATTGAGGATGAAAAATTGCGAGGGGATTTTTGATATCTCGAACGGTTCGCCCGTGGTGAGGCGTTGAAATTAGGGCACAAAATTTGAAACAGGAAGTGCCTAATAACATCCGCATACATTTCCTGAGTTTCATCAAACTTCATCGGTTTGTTCATTGTAATATGTTACTCGCATATATGTAACTATAAGGTGTCAAAGTTACAGCGCCACCAACTGGCAGCAGGAAGTGTGTCATTTTCAAAATTCTTTTAATTCAGCGTCTTATTTTTACTCGATTTGCTTCAAACTTCATCAGAATAATGACAAAATACAGCTGATGTAAATCTGTTGTGGGTATACTGATATCTAATATAGTGTTGCCATGGCAACGTGTCAAACTTGAATATTCTGTTATGGTGATTTTGAAGCAGACAACAAGCTCAGATTTACATTAAACTCAGAACACATATCCGTATTAATGATATCTAGACAATGGCATAAGCTTTTAAAAGGATGTGATGGAGGCACTCTATAGCGCCACCTTTTGTCAAAAGTGGGGGGGTTAGTTTTAGCTACAGACACCAAACTTGGTACATAAATTGTTCTTATCAAGACGGACAATTTTCTAATTCACAGTCATAAGCTACGACCAACAGGAAGTCAGCTATTTTGATTTGAATATGTATTTTTGGCAAATTCGGCTGCGAATTAATGCATACTCCTCACAGGGGAAGTGCACTATACACACCAAACTTTGTCTACATGTTGAAAAAACATTGAGGAACTTAAATTGCGAATGGATTTTGGATAGCTTGAACGGTTTTGCCGTGGTGATTTTTTGAAATAACAGTAAAAAGGGAAACATTAATTGTCTGGTATTTTTAAATTGCAGCTTCCAAACATTTCAAAACCATTTTTCATTTAGAGAACATGCGATTCTGAGGAAATATGCATAGTTTCACGACTTTACAACACTGTAAGATTAAAATAAAATTATAAAACTGTCAGACATCTGATCTCACTCTCTGGCATTGTCTCTGTGTGAGGGAAAGGGGGGGGGGGGGGGGGGTGCTTGAGGACCTGCCTGACAGAGAGAGAGAGAGATAGGGAGAGAGAGAGAGAGTTAACATCTCTTTAATCACCAGAAAAAAAACTGTAATTGTGTGTTGTTGATTTTTTTCATCATTACAGCTTAAGAAATCTCTCTATCATTTTCTATCATTTTTAAGGACGAAAAAAACCTAGTACAATTTGTAGGGCTCAGACAAAATGATTTTATATAATTAGGTTAAGAATTATGTAAATTGAAAAATAAAAAAAGATTTTAAAAATACATACACGATGACTTGTATATATTTTTTTATTCTGATAATAATTTTAAACTTATTTGATACTGACCTATGACAGCCATTCTGTGACATGACATGACATGACCTGAATTTACACAATCTTGCTGATTTAACAGTAAAACAGTTCAGCTCACAGATAAAGACTAAGCTGTAATGCAGGCAAACATATTTTACAAATGCTTATAGATCAATAAAATTGTTAAAAATGCTTTTTCACAAAGTACATAATAATAAGGCACGTTGATATTCTGATGACATTTTTTTCCAAGTACATTTTACCAATTTCAAATCACATCAATCTTAATAAATACTATAGATCTGGTATTTCATGATTTATGAGTGATATATATAATTGTCCTCGATGGCTGGAAGTGAAATACTCATATTCAGGAGTGCTGAATTTTTAGGCATGTCTTCTTGTCATGCATTGGTCATTGAGCTCATTGTAGCGATGCTTCAGGTGTTGAAATAGATTTGTTATAGATTATACAGGTTCACTGTTTGCAGAGTGTATACAGTATGTGTATGTGGTGCAGACGCAGTAGCGAGAGCATGTTATTGTTACGCAAAAACACATTAAAATAATGTGCGAGCATGAATCTCTCCGCTTGCGTGCACATTTCCTTTACTTTGACAAAAAACGCTCTGATACATGCTGCTTTTGCCCGGAGAGCGTGCGCGCACTTAAAACTTGTTTCCTCTGCTCAAACTGTGTCCTGTGCACTCACAACTCTCTCTATGCTCATGCGCTAGATATTCATTCTTTTCACACCTTTCTACTTCTAACCTTTTCTGTTCACATCTTTTACCATGTGCAGTGTGAATGCTCTGATCCATTAACATTTTCAGGGGTTATACTTTAACAAACTACTCCTAGAGATATATTCAGATCAACACCAAACTTGGTCAGTTAAATCTAAAGATGTTTGCGATGTTAAATTGCGAAGATTTTGAGGTTTCGTTAAAGGACGTGTCCATGGCGGCCTGACAAAATTCGAAGTTTCGCCATGAAAAAGGAAGTTGCTGTTACTCAGACTTACAATGTCCAATCTGCCCCAAACTTCACATGTTGGATGAGAATCTTGACTTGAACAGATCTGCATGCCCATATTCATTTATAGTCATAGCGCCACCTATTGGCAACAGGAAGTGACATATTTTACACTGCGACGAACTACTCCTAGAAATTTTATTACATCAATGTATTTTTTGTGGTCAGTCTAATCTAAAGACCTGTGTGATGTTTAGTTGTGAAGATCTTGAGTTTTTGTTAAAACGCATGTCCATGGCGCCGTGACGAAGTTCGATGTCTCGTCATGGGAATAAAAGATGTTATAACTCAGGCATAAAGTGTCCGATCTTCCCCAAACTTCACATGTGTGATAAGAGTCCTGGCCTGAACACATCTGAAGGCCAATATTCCATTGGGTGTGGCAAAATGGCTCGATAGCGCCACCTATAAACTTTCAACGGAGTGCATATACACATTCAATGGAGTGCGCCTCGAGCTATTTTTCACGTACATGTACAAAAATCGGTACACACATGTAACACACCAATACCTACAAAAAAGTCTCCTGGTACGAAATCCGAATCCCATCAGGAAGTCGGTTATTTAGAATTTTCTTGGCAAAATTGGCGTTGTTTTTGCCATTTTTGCCAAGGAAGTTGCTTTAACTCAGACATACAATGTCCAATCGGCCCCAAACTTCACATGTTAGATAAGACTTCTGCCCTTAACAGATCTACATGCCCATATTCAGTTATACTCATAGCGCCACCTGCTGGCAACAGGAAGTTACATGTTTTATGCTGCGACAAACTACTCCTAGAATTTTTTTTAGATTCATGTATTTTTTTGTGGTCAGTCTATGAGTTTAAATGCATGTTTCTCACCGTTCACCTATTTACTAAAGCCACTCGCTGCCGTTGAGCCCGTGTGCGAGGGCCCGTTCATCGCTGCTTGCAGCTTTAATTAGGGCCCGAGCACCGAGGTGCAAGGACCCTCTTGTATCTGCTTTGTTTTTTATTATTATTCTTCTTCTTCTTCTTCTTCTTCTCCCGAATGAATCGCATTTTTGAGGGCTTTAACATGCTCAAAAAGTCATGAAACTTTGCACACTCGTCAAACCTGGTGAAAATTTTCGTCTGATATAGGATTCAGAAGAGGGTGTGGCAAAATGGCTCGACAGCGCCACCTATACCAAGAAAATCAACAGCCTTCCAGCTATGTTTCACGTACATGCACGAAAATTGGCACACATATGTAACACACCAATACCTACAAAAAAGACTCTTGGAGTGAAATTCTAAACCCAACAGGAAATCGGTTATTTTTAATATTATGAGCATATTTTGTGTAATTTTGGTCATTTCCATGTGTTGTATTTTAACGAACTCCTCCTAGAGAGTTCTTCAAATCAACACCAAATTTGGTATGCCTAATCTAAAGGCCTTTGCGATGTAAAATTGCGAAGATCCTGACTATTCGTTGAATGGCGTGTCCGTGGCGGCCTGGCGAATTTCGATGATTCGCCATGAAAAATGAAGTTGCTATAACTCACACATACAATGACCAATCTGCCCCAATCTTCACATGTTTGATGAGACTCCGAACCTGAAGAGATTGACATGCCCATATTCAGTTATAGTCATAGCGCCACCTATTGGCAACAGGAAGTGACATATTTTATGCTGCGACGAACTACTCCTAGAAATTTTATGACATCAATGTCTTTTTTGTGGTCAGTCTAATCTAAAGGCCTGTGCGATGTTCAGTTGTGAAGATCTTGAGTTTTCGTTAAAAGGCTTGTTCATGGCGCCGCGACGAAGTTCGATGTCTCGCCATGCGAATAAAAGATGTTATAACTCAGGCATAAGATGTACGATCTTCCCCAAACTTCACATGTGTGATAAGAGTCCTGGCCTGAACAGATCTTCAGGCCAATATTCCACCGGGTGTGGCAGAATGGCTCTATAGCGCCACCTATACACTTTCAACGGAGTGCGCCTCGAGCTATGTTTCAAGTACATGTACAAAAATTGGTACACACATGTACGACTCCAATACCTACAAAAAAGTCTCTTGGTACGAAATCCGGATCCCAACAGGAAGTCGGTTATTTTGAATTTTCCCTTCAAAATTGCTGTTGTTTTTGCCATTTTCAGGGGTTGTACTTTAACGAACTCCTCCTAGAGATTTATTCAGATCAACATCAAACTTGGTCAGTTTAATCTAAAGCCCTTTGCGATAATAAATTGCGAAGGACTTGAGGTTTCGTTAAAGGGCGGGTCCATGGCGGCCTGAAAAATTTCGATGTTTCGCCATGAAAAAGGAAGTTGCTGTAACTCAGACATACAATGTCCAATCTGCCCCAAACTTCACATGTTGGATAAGACTCTTGACCTGAACAGATCTACATGCCAATATTTAGTTATATTAATAGCGCCACCTATTGGCAACAGGAAGTTACATATTTTACACTGCGACAAACTACTCCTAGAAATTTTATGACATCAATGTCTTTTTTGTGGTCAGTCTAATCTAAAGACCTGTGTGATGTTTAGTTGTGAATATCTTGAGTTTTTGTTAAAAGGTGTGTCCATGGCGCCGTGATGAAGTTCAATGTCTCGCCATGGGAATAAAAGATGTTATAACTCAGGCATAAAATGTCCGATCTTGCCCAAACTTTACTTGTGTGATAAGGGTCCTGGCCTGAACAGATCTGAAGGCCAATATTCCATCGAGTGTGGCAAAATGGCTCAATAGCGCCACCTATACACTTTCAACGGAGTGCGTATACACTTTAAACGGAGTGCGCCTTGAGCTATGTTTCACGTACATGTACAAGAATCGGTACACACATGTAACACACCAATATCTACGAAAAAGTCTCTTGGTACGAAGTCCGAATCCCAACAGGAAGTCAGTTATTTGGAATTTTCTCTGCAAAATTAGTGTTGTTTTGGCCATTTTCAGGGGTTGTACTTTAACGAACTCCTCCTAGATATTTATTCAAATCAACACCAAACTTGGTCAGTGTAATCTAAAGCCTTTTGCGATCTTAAATTGCGAAGATCTTGAGGTTTCGTTAAAGGGCGTGTCCATGGCGGCCTGACAAATTTCATTGTTTCGCCATGAAATAGGATGTTGTTGTAACTCAGGCATAAAGTGTCCAATCCTCCCCAAACCTCACATGTTCGATAAAAGTCCTGCCCTGAACACATCTGAAGGCCAATATTCCATTATAATGATAGCGCCACCTGCTGGCAACAGGAAGATTGGCACATATATGGAATAAACATTGATATATTCTACTTATATTTATGAGTTTAAACGCATATTTCTCACCGTTCACCTATTAACTAAAGCCACTCGCTGCCGGTGAGCCCGGGTGCGAGGGCCCGTTCATCGCTGCTTGCAGCTTTAATTCTTATTATTATTTTTTATTTTTTTATTTTTTTAAACCTTCCGGGCATTTTTGGGGGCCTTAACATGCTCAAAAACTCTTGAAAATTGGCACACACATTGGAATCTGCGGCCATCAGGACGCCACAGAGATTGGGACCCGGGCGTGGCACAGGGGCTCTACAGCGCCCCCTGGAACACCGTCAGAAATCTTGAACCATAGCTCACACACACTTGCATGTATTTATATGAAACTCAGTACACTTATAGATCTCATTGAGCTGAACAACTTTCGCGCTCTATGTCATAGGCTCCGCCCAACAGGAAGTCAGCTATTCAGGGCTGTTTAAAAAAAGCATGCTCTGGAATTTAATATACTTGTCATAGGTTTTTTACTTGATTGCCACGAAACTCGGTCAACATGATCTCAAGACATTGGGGATGAAATTGCCAGGGGATTTTTGATATCTCGAACGGTTTGCTCGTGGCAAGGCGTTGAAATTAGAGCAATAAATGAGAAACAGGAAATGCCTAATAACATCCACATACATTGCCTGAGTTTGATCAAACTTCATCGGTTTGTTCGCTGTATGATACCGATCGTATATATGTGACTATTAAGAGTCAATGTTATAGCGCCACCAACTGGCAACAGGAAGTGTGTCATTTTCCAAATGCTTTGAATTCAGCATCTTATTTTTACTCGATTTGCTGCAAACTTCATCAGAATAATGACAAAACACAGCTGATGAAAATCTGTTGTGGGGATATTGATATCTAATATAGTGTTGCCATAGCAACATGTCAAACTTGAATATTCTGTTATGGTGAGTTTGAGGCAGACAACAAGCTCAGATTTACATGAAAGTCAAAACACATATCGGTATTATTGATAGCTAGACAATGGCAAAAGCTTTTAAAAGGGCGTGAAGGAGGCACTCTATAGCGCCACCTTTTGTCAAAAGTGGGGGGGTTAGTTTTAGCTACAGACACCAATCTTGGTACATAAATTGTTCTTTTCAAGACGGACAACTTTCTAATTCACAGTCATCAGCTACGACCAACAGGAAGTCGGCTATTTTCATTTGAATATTTAAATTGAGCTCTGATTTAATGCATTCTCCTCAGAGGAAATGTTCACTATACTCACCAAACTTTGTCTACATGTTGAAAAAACATTGAGGAACTTAAATTGCGAACGGATTTTGGTTAGCTTGAACGGTTTTGTCGTGGTGATTTTTTGAAATGACAGTAAAAAGGGAATCATTAATTGTCTTGTATTTTTAAATTGCAGCTTCCAAACACTTAAAAAAAAATTTCATACAGAGATCAAATCATTCTGAGGACATATGCATAGTTTCATGACTTTACAACACTGTATGATTAAAAGAAAATTAAAAAACTGTCAGACATCTCAACTCACTCTGTCCCTATGTTTGAGGAATGTATGTGTGCTGAATGAGTGTGTGTGTGTGTGTGTGTGTCTGTGAATGGGGGATGGGCATGAGCTGAGTGGCAGACACAATGAGAGAGAGAAAGAGAGAGAGAGAGAAAGAGAGAGAGAGAGAGACTTAATCATCTCTTTAATCACCAGAAAAAAAAGTATTTTAAATTATTTTTTGTTGCTGTTGCTAACATTGCTGTTTTCATTACAGCTTAAGAAATCTCTTAGGCCTTATCCTTTTCTGACAGTTTCAGGAATTAAAAACAAAATTCTAAAAATACTTATTTGTGCTGCAAATAATAATTTCAAACTCATTTGATACTGACCTATTCCATCCTGTGACATGACATTTATCTTAATTTACATAATCTCATGGATGTAACAGTAAAACTGTTCAGCTCACAGATGAAGACTAAGCTGTAATGCAAGCAGAACTTTCACAAATGCTTGTAAGTCATTAAAGGATTTTATAACACTGTAAAATAATGTCTAATTTGTTAACATTAGTAAATGCATTGGTAACACTTTATAATAACTGCACTCATTAGTAAATAGTCAGTTCATGCTTTATAAAGTCTTGTCCCAACTTAAATGGTCATTAATAAGCAGCTTATAAATACAGCTATAAATAGCTTGATCTTGGTTTATAAGCACATTTATTAAAAAGGAGAGTAAAGGGTCAGTTATCTTCCTATGAAAAATAAAAAAATTAAAATAAACAAACAACAACACAGATTGATACAGAACTCAGAAATGTTATTGTGGATTTATGATCAAATCAGCCTGTAAATGAATCATACTCCTCCAAGAAGACACAAGTAGTTCACACCAAACTTTTTCAACATGATGCCAATATACTGAAGATGTTAAATTGCGAATGGGCTTAAGATACCTTAAATGGTGTGGCCATACCGATTTATTAAAGTAACATAAAAAAATACAATAGTTATTTTACTATATCTTTATCATTCTTCATTCCAACTCTTCATAATTTTTTATATACGTAGAAGTCATCATTTGAAAGAAGCACAGTAAGTTTCATAGCTTTATCATGTCCAGGAGCCACCATAAAATTAAAACTATCATAACATATAAATCAAGCTTGCAATTCTTAGTACCAATAATGGCCACCAGATGGCGCTATAGGATTACTTTTAAATAATTATTGTAGAAACGAATATGATTTAAATCATTTATAGAAATCTTTCAAAGAAAAATATGTATTTTACTGATAAAATTACCCTCACTTAATTAGAATAATATGCTGAAGTATTGTGAAATACTGTGTATTAAGAATAATTCTTTATAGGCTTTATGGACAGATAAGTTTGGAGTGACTCTTGAAGGATCAGTACCACATCCTCTTTTACCACTGTTTAAAGAATTTATCTTACAGAACAGTTGCGAATGAATTTTGGATGGTGATTTTTTGAAATAACAGTAAAAAAGGAACCAGTAAATGTCTTTTATTTTTTTAAGTGCAGCTTCTAAACACTTCAACAAAATGTACACATAGAAGACAAGTCATGCTATATGCATAGTTTCATGACTATACAACACTATATGGATGAGAGAAAATTAAAAAACTACCATACATCTGATGTCACTCTGTCCCTCTGTCACTGTGGGTAATGTGTGTGTGTGTGTGTGTTTGTGTGTTAAGTGTTTGTGTGTTAAGTGTGTGTGTGTTAAGTGTGTGTGCTGAGTTTGTGTGAATGTGTGAGAGAGGGGATGGGCTTGGTGTCAGAGAGAGAGAGAGAGAGAGAGAGAGGGAGGGAGACTTAATCATCTCTTTAATCACCAGCAGAAAAAAATAAGCAATTTTGTGTTGTTGTTGTTTTTTCATCATTACAGCTTAAGAAATATCTTAGGCCTCAACATCAACTGTTGCTGCTTTATATAGCCTTCTCCCAAAATTAATAGTCATTAGTAAGCATTTTATAAATACAGCTATAATTAAATTGTTCATGGTTTATATGCACATTTATTTTGAGGAGATTAAAGGCTGTAATCTAACTAAAAAAATAATAATAATAAAAAAATAAAAAAATAAACAAACACAGAACTCAGAAACATTTATTTCAAGATGCAATAAAAGAAAACTGTACACTATATATATATAAATATATATATATATATATATATATATATATATATATATATATATATATATATATATATATATATATACAATTGCATAAGTTTATAATACATTTTTATCAAGTGTACAGCTAATAATAATAATAATAATAATAATAATAATAATAATAATAATAATAATAATAATGCATTTTACTTAAGGCGCCTTTCAAACCACTCAAGGTCACCGTACAACAAGTAACAACAGTAACAATATTAAAACAAAAAATAACAGCAAATAACAATGTCAATAAAAAACCGCAATAATATTAGAATAGCACAACATATTGTGGAATACTATATTAAGACTTTATATATAGGCTTTATGAACAGATAGGTTTTGAGAGATTCTTGAAGTACTAGCATCACCTCCTCTTGTACGACGGTTTGAGGAATATATCTTCCAGATAGTACCGCCGCTCCCTATATGCAGAATACGCAGTCTTCGTAGGGCACCAACTCCCAGAGGGGGCACCATCCCAGTAGCTCAAAAAAAATAAAACATGCGCCATTCTCCCATCCGCGCTCGCGACCGCTCGGACATTTGCGGATGAATGTTCGTAATTGATGGATGGACATCTATGCCCGGTTAAAAGACATCAGCAATCCGGCACAGAGAAAAGAAAAATAAAGTAAAAAACTAAACAAAAACAGGCATAAATTTGGCTTGACATTGGACATTCAAGAGTCTCAAATTTAGGGACCTTCTCTAAAGTTACATGTGATATTGTTATACACTTTTCTAACATCAGTAGCATTTGAGAGAATTACTTACAGTCATAAAAACAACTGTAATTGTTCATCTACGTGACAGCTATAATGCACAATAACAAACTGTAAGTCATATATAAATTATGCTACTTTTTCACATGGACTCAATAGCATTTGAGGAGAAAGAATTGCAGTCATAAAACAATTTTAATGTGTTAATTTAGGTGTCAGCTACAATGCACACCTTATACATTTATATATATATTAAAATAAAGTGTTACTGAAGTTATATATATATTGTTCTGTGTATGTGATTTCAAAGTCTAGATGGGTCGGATTAACCCTTTAACTGCCGTATTCCTTAAAACTTGATTGCCAGAGGGTTACTGTAAATGCTTATGCCCGCTGGGCACAGTTTTCCCGATGCCACCGGGGTGGCGTTGCACTGACGGCTTGAGCCCGCCATCGCTGCTTGCAGCTATATTTATTATTATTATTATTATTATTATTATTATTATTCTCCAAAATGAATCGCATTTTTGAGGGCCTAAACATGCTCGAAAAGTCATGAAACATTGCACACACCTCAGAACTGGCGAAAATTTACATCTGATATGGGTTTCAGAAGTGGGTGTGGCAAAATGGCTCAACAGCGCCACCTATACACGTTCAACGGTGTGCGCCTCGAGCTACGTTTCATGTACATGTATGAAAATCGGTATACACATGTAACTCTCCAATACCTACAAAAAAGTCTCTTGGAGCAAAATCCGAAACCCAACAGGAAGTCGGTTATTACTAATATTATGAGCAAATTTTGTGTCATTTTTGTCATTTCCATGCGTTGTATTTTAACGAACTCCTCCTAGAGATTCATTCAGATCAACACCAAATTTGGTATGCCTAATCTGAAGGCCTTTGCGATGTTAAATTGCGAAGCTTTTGAGTTTTCGTTAATGGGTGTGTCCGTGGCGGCCTGGCGAATTTCGATGATTCGCCATGAAACAGGAAGTTGCTATAACTCAGACATACAATGAACAATCTGCCCCAAACTTCACATGTTTGATGAGTCTCCTAACATGAACAGATTGACATGCCCATATTCAGTTATAGTCATAGCGCCACCTATTGGCAACAGGAAGTGACATATTTTACACTGCGATGAATTACTCCTAGAAATTTTATGACATCAACTTTTTTTTGTGGTCAGTCTAATCTAAAGGCCTGTGCGATGTTAAATTGTGAAGATCTTGAGTTTTCGTTAAAAGGCGTGTCCATGGCGCCGTCACGAAGTTCGATGTCTCGCCATGGGAATAAAAGATGTTATAACTCAGGCATAAAATGTCTGATCTTCCCCAAACTTCACATGTGTGATAAGAGTCCTGGCCTGAACACATCTGAAGGCCAAAATTCCATCAGGTGTGGCAAAATGGCTCGATAGCGCCACCTATACACTTTCAACAGAGTGCGCCTCGAGGTATGTTTCGCGTACATGTACAAAAATCGGTATACACATGTAACACACCAATACCTACAAAAAAGTCTCTTGGTACGAAATCCGAATCCCAACAGGAAGTCGGTTATTTAGAATTTTCTCTGCAAAATTGGCGTTGTTTTTGCCATTTTCAGGGGTTGTACTTTAACAAACTCCTCCTAGAGATTTATTCAGATCAACACCAAACCTGGTCAGTGTAATCTTAAGCCCTTTGCGATGTTAAATTGCGAAGATCTTTAGATTTCGTTAAAGGGCGTGTCCATGGTGGCCTGACAAATTTCGATGTTTCGCCATGAAAAAGGAAGTTGCTTTAACTCAGACATACAATGTCCAATCTGCCCCAAACTTCACATGTTAGATAAAACGTCTGCACTTAACAGATCTACATGCCCACATTCAGTTATAGTCATAGCGCCACCTATTGGCAACAGGAAGTGACATGTTTTACGCTGTGAAAAACTACTCCTATAATTTTTTTGAGATTAACATATATTTTGTGGTCAGTCTAATCTAAAGGCCTGTGCAATGTTAACTTTTGGAGATCTTGAGTTTTTGTTAAAGGGCGTTTCCATGGCGCCATGACAAAATTTGATGTCTTGCCACAGCAAGAGAAGTTGTTGTAACTCAAGCATAAAATGTTCAATCTTCCCCAAACTTCAAATGTTTGATAAGAGTCCTGGCCTGAACACATCTGAAGGCCAATATTCCATTATAATAATAGCGCCACCTGCTGGCAACGGTAAGATTGGCACATATGTGGGATATACTTTGATATATTCCACTTATATTAAGGACATTAAATGCATATTTCTCAATGTTCACCTTTTTACTAAAGCAACACGATGGCGGTGAGCCCGGGTGCGAGGGCCCGTTCATCGCTGCTTGCAGCTTTAATTATTATTATTATTATTATTATTATTATTGTTATTATTCTTTTCCCGAATGAATCGCATTTTTGAGGGCTTTAACATGCTCAAAAAGTCATGAAACTTTGCACACGCATCAAACCTGGTGAAAATTTTCGTCTGATATAGGATTCAGAAGAGGGTGTGGCAAAATGGCTCGACAGCGCCACCTATACTAAGAAAATCAACAGCCTTCCGGCTATGTTTCACGTACATGCACGAAAATTGGCACACATATGTAACACACCAATACCTACAAAAAAGACTCTTGGAGCAAAATTCTAAACCCAACAGGAAGTCGGTTATTTTTAATATTATGAGCAAATTTTGTGTAATTTTGGTCATTTCCATGTGTTGTATTTTAACGAACTCCTCCTAGAGATTTCTTCAAATCAACACCAAATTTGGTATGCCTAATCTAAAGGCCTTAGTGATGTTAAATTGCGAAGATCTTGAGTTTTCGTCGAAGGGCGTGTCCGTGGCGGCCTGGCGAATTTCGATGATTCGCCATGAAAAATGAAGTTGCTATAACTCAGACATACAATGTCCAATCTGCCCCAAACTTCACGTTTGATGAGACTCTGTACCTAAACATATTGACATGCCCATATTCAGTTATAGTCATAGCGCCACCTATTGGCAACAGGAAGTGACATATTTTACACTGCGATGAACTACTCCTAGAAATTTTATGACATCAATGTCTTTTTTGTGGTCAGTCTAATCTAAAGGCCTGTGCGATGTTAAGTTGTGAAGATCTTGAGTTTTCGTTAAAAGGCGTGTCCATGGCGCCGTCACGAAGTTCGATGTCTCGCAATGGGAATAAAAGATGTTATAACTCAGGCATAAAATGTCCAATATTCCCCTAACTTCACATGTGTGATAAGAGTCCTGGCCTGAACACATCTGAAGGCCAATATTCCATCAGGTGTGGCAAAATGGCTCGATAGCGCCACCTATACACTTTCAACGGAGTGCGCTTCGAGCTATGTTTCACGTACATGTACAAAAATCGGTATACACATGTAACACACCAATACCTACAAAAAAGTCTCTTGGTACGAAATCCGAATCCCAACAGGAAGTCGGTTATTTAGAATTTTCTCTGCAAAATTGGCGTTGTTTTGGTCATTTTCAGGGGTTGTACTTTAACGAACTCTTCCTACAGATTTATTCAGATCAACACCAAACTTGGTCAGTTAAATCTAAAGGGCTTTACGATGTTAAATTGCGACGATCTTGAGGTTTCGTTAAAGGGCGTGTCCATGGCGGCCTGACAAATTTCAATGTTTCGCCATGAAAAAGGAAGTTACTGTAACTCAGTCATACAATGTCCAATCTGCCCCAAACTTCACATGTTAGATAAGACTTCTGCCCTTAACAGATCTACATGCCCATATTCAGTTATAGTCATAGCGCCACCTGCTGGCAACAGGAAGTGACATGTTTTACGCTGCGACAAACTACTCCTAGAAATAGTATGACATTAATGTTTTTTTTTTTTGTGGTCAGTCTAATATAAAGGCATGTGCAATGCTAAATTATGCAGATCTTGTTTTTTTTTTAAAGGGCGTGTCCATGGCGCCATGACAAAATTTGTTGTCTCGCCACAGTAAAGGAAGTTGTTGTAACTCAGGCATAAAATGTTCGATCTTCCCCAAACTTCACATGTTCGATAAGAGTCCTGCCCTGAACACAACTGAAGGCCAATATTCCATTATAAGGATAGTGCCACCTGCTGGCAACAGGAAGATTGGCACATATATGGAATAACTTTGATTTATTCCACTTATATTTATGAGTTTAAATGCATATTTCTCACTGCTCACCTATTTACTAAAGCCACTCGGTGCCGGTGAGCCCGGGTGCGAGGGCCCGTTCATCGCTGCTTGCAGCTTTAATTATTATTATTCTTCTCCAAAATAAATCACATTTTTGAGGGCCTAAACATGCTCGAAAAGTCATGAAACTTTGCACACACCTCAGAACTGGCGAAAATTTACGTCTGATATGGGTTTCAGAAGTGGGTGTGGCAAAATGGCTCAACAGCGCCACCTATACACGTTCAACGGTGTGCGCCTCGAGCTACGTTTCATGTACATGTATGAAAATCGGTATACACATGTAACTCTCCAATACCTACAAAAAAGTATCTTGGAGCAAAATCCGAAACCCAACAGGAAGTCGGTTATTTCTAATATTATGAGCAAATTTTGTGTCATTTTTGTCATTTCCATGCGTTGTATTTTAACAAACTCCTCCTAGAGATTAATTCAGATCAACACCAAATTTTGTATGCCTAATCTAAAGGCCTTTGCGATGTTAAATTGCGAAGGTTTTGAGTTTTCGTTGAAGGGCGTGTCCGTGGCGGCCTGGCGAATTTCGATGATTCGCCATGAAAAATGAAGTTGCTGTAACTTAGACATACAATGTCCAATCTGCCCCAAACTTCACATGTTTGATGAGACTCCGAACCTGAACAGATTGACATGCCCATATTCAGTTATAGTCATAACGCCACCTATTGGCAACAGGAAGTGACATATTTTACGCTGCTTCAAACTACTCCTAGAAATTTTATGACATCAATGTCTTTTTTGTAGTCAGTCTAATCTAAAGGCCTGTGCGATGTTAAATTGTGAAGATCTTGAGTTTTCGTTAAAGGGTGTGTCCATTGTGCGGTGACAAATTTCGATGTCTCGCCATGGGAGTAGAAGTTGTTGTAACTCAGGCATAAAATATCAGATCTTGCCCAAACTTTAGATGTTTGATAAGAGTACTGACCTGCACACATCTGGAGGCCAATATCCCATTGGGTGTGGGAAAATGGCTCGACAGCGCCACCTATACACATTCAATGGAGTGTGCATCGAGCTACGTGTCACGTACATGTACGAAAATCGGTACACATATGTAATACACCAATAGCTACAAAAAAGTCTCTTGGTTCAAAATCCGAATCCCAACAGGAAGTCGGTTATTTTAAATTTTCCCTGCAAAATTGGTGTTGTTTTTGCCATTTTCAGGGGTTGTACTTTAACGAACTCCTCCTAGAGATTTATTCAGATCAACTCCAAACTTGGTCAGTGTAATCTTAAGCTCTTTGCGATGTTAAATTGCGAAGATCTTGAGGTTTCGTTAAAGGGCGTGTCCATGGCGGCCTGACAAATTTCGATGTTTCGCCATGAAAAAGGAAGTTGCTGTAACTCAGACATACAATGTCCAATCTGCCCCAAACTTCACATGTTAGATTAGACTTCTGCCCTTAACAGATCTACATGCCCATATTCAGTCATAGTCATAGCGCCACCTGCTGGCAACAGGAAGTGTTATGTTTTACACTGCAAAGAACTACTCCAAGAAATTTTATTACATCAACATTTTATTTTGGTCAGTCTAATATGAAGATCTTTGCAAAGTTAAACTGTGGAGATCTTGAGATTTTGTTAAAGGGCGTGTCCATAGCGCCGTGACAAAATTTGATGTCTCACCATAGGAAGAGAAGTTGTTGTAACTCAGGCATAAAATGTTCGATCTTCCCCAAACTTCACATGTTCGATAAGAGTCCTGCCCTGAACACAACTGAAGGCCAATATTCCATTATAAGGATAGTGCCACCTGCTGGCAACAGGAAGATTGGCACATATATGGAATAACTTTGATTTATTCCACTTATATTTATGAGTTTAAATGCATATTTCTCACTGCTCACCTATTTACTAAAGCCACTCGGTGCCGGTGAGCCCGGGTGCGAGGGCCCGTTCATCGCTGCTTGCAGCTTTAATTATTATTATTCTTCTCCAAAATAAATCACATTTTTGAGGGCCTAAACATGCTCGAAAAGTCATGAAACTTTGCACACACCTCAGAACTGGCGAAAATTTACGTCTGATATGGGTTTCAGAAGTGGGTGTGGCAAAATGGCTCAACAGCGCCACCTATACACGTTCAACGGTGTGCGCCTCGAGCTACGTTTCATGTACATGTATGAAAATCGGTATACACATGTAACTCTCCAATACCTACAAAAAAGTATCTTGGAGCAAAATCCGAAACCCAACAGGAAGTCGGTTATTTCTAATATTATGAGCAAATTTTGTGTCATTTTTGTCATTTCCATGCGTTGTATTTTAACAAACTCCTCCTAGAGATTAATTCAGATCAACACCAAATTTTGTATGCCTAATCTAAAGGCCTTTGCGATGTTAAATTGCGAAGGTTTTGAGTTTTCGTTGAAGGGCGTGTCCGTGGCGGCCTGGCGAATTTCGATGATTCGCCATGAAAAATGAAGTTGCTGTAACTTAGACATACAATGTCCAATCTGCCCCAAACTTCACATGTTTGGTGAGACTCCGAACCTGAACAGATTGACATGCCCATATTCAGTTATAGTCATAACGCCACCTATTGGCAACAGGAAGTGACATATTTTACGCTGCTTCAAACTACTCCTAGAAATTTTATGACATCAATGTCTTTTTTGTAGTCAGTCTAATCTAAAGGCCTGTGCGATGTTAAATTGTGAAGATCTTGAGTTTTCGTTAAAGGGTGTGTCCATTGTGCGGTGACAAATTTCGATGTCTCGCCATGGGAGTAGAAGTTGTTGTAACTCAGGCATAAAATATCAGATCTTGCCCAAACTTTAGATGTTTGATAAGAGTACTGACCTGCACACATCTGGAGGCCAATATCCCATTGGGTGTGGGAAAATGGCTCGACAGCGCCACCTATACACATTCAATGGAGTGTGCATCGAGCTACGTGTCACGTACATGTACGAAAATCGGTACACATATGTAATACACCAATAGCTACAAAAAAGTCTCTTGGTTCAAAATCCGAATCCCAACAGGAAGTCGGTTATTTTAAATTTTCCCTGCAAAATTGGTGTTGTTTTTGCCATTTTCAGGGGTTGTACTTTAACGAACTCCTCCTAGAGATTTATTCAGATCAACTCCAAACTTGGTCAGTGTAATCTTAAGCTCTTTGCGATGTTAAATTGCGAAGATCTTGAGGTTTCGTTAAAGGGCGTGTCCATGGCGGCCTGACAAATTTCGATGTTTCGCCATGAAAAAGGAAGTTGCTGTAACTCAGACATACAATGTCCAATCTGCCCCAAACTTCACATGTTAGATTAGACTTCTGCCCTTAACAGATCTACATGCCCATATTCAGTCATAGTCATAGCGCCACCTGCTGGCAACAGGAAGTGTTATGTTTTACACTGCAAAGAACTACTCCAAGAAATTTTATTACATCAACATTTTATTTTGGTCAGTCTAATATGAAGATCTTTGCAAAGTTAAACTGTGGAGATCTTGAGATTTTGTTAAAGGGCGTGTCCATAGCGCCGTGACAAAATTTGATGTCTCACCATAGGAAGAGAAGTTGTTGTAACTCAGGCATAAAATGTTCGATATTCCCCAAACTTCACATGTTCGATAAGACTCCTGGCCTGAACACATCTGAAGGCCAATATTCCATTATAATGATAGCGCCACCTGTTGGCAACAGGAAGATTGGCACATATAAATGACTTTGATATATTCCACTTATATTTACGATTTGAAATGCATATTTCTCACTGTTCACCTTTTTACTAAAGCCACACGATGGTGGTGAGCCCGGGTGCGAGGGCCCGTTCATCGCTGCTTGCAGCTTTAATAATTATTATTATTATTATTATTCTCCGTAATGAATCGCATTTTTGATGGCCTAAAGATGCTCCAAAACTCACAAAACTTTGCACACACATCAGGACTGGCAAAAATTTACATCTGATATAGGTTTCAGAAGTGGGTGTGGCAAAATGGCTTGATAGCGCCCCCGAGTGCGCCTCGAGCTGTGTTTCACGTACATTCATGAAAATCGGAACACACATGTAACACACCATTACCTACAAAAAAGTATCTTGGTACAAAATCCAAAACCCAACAGGAAGTAAGTTATTTAGAATTTCCTGTATGATTTTGTGCAGTTTTTGCCATTTCCATGCCTCGTACTTTGACGAACTCCTCCTACAGTTTTAAATGGATTATCTTAAAATTTGGTGAGGGTCATCATTAGACATTTTGAGTTTTCGTCAAGGGGTGTGTCCCTGGCGGCCTGACAAATTTTGATGTTTCGCCGTGAAACAGGAAGTTGCTGTAACTCAGCCAAACAATGTCCGATCTTCCCCAAACTTCACACATGTGATAGGTGTTCTGTTCTGAACAAGCACCCATGACCAAATTCAGTTATAGTCATATCGCCACCTGCTGGTAACAGGAAGTGACAAGGTTAACACTGTTATGGACTCCTAGGAACAAATTAAAAAGTGTCAAAATGTGTTGAATAGGCTGGCAACATGCTAGAAAACATAATGAAAGATTCTAGCAACACTTAGCTAAGTGTTAAAGCATTCTACTAAGGCAGTGAAAAAGGAAGTTTCTGTAAAAAAGGCAAGCAATGTCTGATCTTCCCCAAACTTCACACGTGTGATAGGTGTTCTGTCCTGAACAAACAACCATGACCAAATTCAGTTATAGTCATAGCGCCACCTGCTGGTAACAGGAAGTGACAAGGTTAACACTGTTATGAACTCCTAAGAATAAATTAAAAAAGTGTCAAAAAGGGTTAAATAGGCTGGCAACATGCTAGAAGCATAATAAAACATGCTAGCAACACTTAGCTAAGTGTTAAAGAATGCAACTATGTCATTGAATAAGGAAGTTGTTGTAACTCAAGCTAGCAACGTCCAATCTGGAACACAGTCAGAAATCTTGAACCATAGCTCACACACACTTGCATGTATTTATATGAAACTCAGTACTCTTATAGATCTCAGAAAAACGAATTCATTCTTGTTTTATAGCTTTTAAAAATAAAATATTACAGCGATATCACACAATCCACCAATTAGAATACACCAAGAGCTAAATTCAGATGTTTTTGAACTGTTTGTGTGAAAATGAAATATATGCAGCTGCTTGTCTGACACTATCTGAAATCACCGCCTCCTCACCGCCTCCGATCAGCGCGTTCAGTGTCACGAGCTCAGAAAAAAACGAATTTATTCTTGTTTAAGAGCTTTTTAAAATAAAGTATTACAGCGAATGCACACACTCCACCCATTATAATGAATGAATTAATTAAATCTTTATTTCGAACAATTAATACAATTATATTAAAAATAAAATGACAGCAATTCGTAATAAATATCTATATAATTAAATAACATAATAATCAACCTGTTCGAAAAGGGATAGGTAGAAGCCCTAGGCTTATCAAGAACTACCCCCAGTAACTACCCAAACCAATTCACAATCGAACAAAAAAAATCAATATAACATTTTAAATAATACAACAAAAAATACTAAATTAAAATAATGGATTATATTAATATTATGATGAAGAAAAAAGCATATACAAAAACCATTATCAAGCATTCTTTCCCACCATAATGAATTATCATTCACCCTCTCCACTTCTATACTTATCAAATATAAAACGTTTATACCTTTTTTTTTTTAATTGCACCGTATTAACACTTTGTTTGATTGAACTCAGACCATTCCACAAAAGCACCCCACAGTAGTAATTATAATACTGCTTCTGTCATGATGATTTATGACTTTGACCTTTGACCTTTTGACAGCTTGAACTTCCGGTAACCTTATGATGGATGGGTTGAACTTTCCGAATGAGTTCATGGGTTAACCTATTGACCCCTTCCCACACATCGATCATGTAGTTTTGACAGAAGCTTTTACCCTATTGACCTAGTTAGTTCTAAATCATGGTTTTTGACGTATGGTTTTAAGGTATATGAAACCCTCCCCACGCATCGATCATAAAAAGAGACTTATATCTATTTTAAACAATATGAAAAAAATAAATAAATAAATGTATATATGACAACATGTTACTAAAGCGGAACATACATTTTAAACAAGTTTATCAAACTTATAAAACACATAGCAGTAACAGACATGTTACTAAACCAAAGCAAATCATATATCATACATTTTTAATCATGTATTCAACATATACTTATAATACCAATGTCTGGGGGGTGCCAAAATATCTCCAGTCCCCAAAACCCACTCAGACTCCAGGGGTTAAAGAATATGGAAATAAATAATTATATAATGACATCAGGCTACTAAAGCAATTCATTAAAAAAAAAAAGTATTCAACATTTAAGTTAATCAAACTTATAAAACACACCATACTCTTCTTTTAAAAAAAAGATAGTAACAATGAAGAAATATCAACATTACAAAAATATATTAAAGGTGTATATTAAAATATATTAAAGGTGTCTGTCATGATCCTGCCTCAAGACTAGAGAAAAGTCAGGACATGAAGGCAGAATCATGACAGACCCGTGTTTTGTGTACAAGCACATGGCCTTGTCTTTGGGCCACGTGCTTGTGTTGTCTCGTTCCCTTGCCCCGCCCCCCTTGTTATCCTAGTCTTGTGGTGTGATTGCCTTATCTGTGCCACCTGTTGTTTCTTAATTAGTTCCCCTATTTAGATCCCCTAGTGTGCTCTGTCTTTTGTCGGTTCATTGTTTCCTGATATGTGTTTCTACTTGTCAGCCTCGTAAGAGAGTGTATCCTTGTCACCCCTTTGAGAAGTCTTTGTATATCCGTGAGTGTTTATTTGTAGTTAGTGTTCTAGTGTTTTGAGTCTTTGTTTATCGTGTCAACATAGTCCTGTTAAGTTATTTTGTATCTTCCCTAGTCAGTGTTTTCCCCCTCGTGGGTTTTGTTTTCCCCCTTTTTTGTATTCAATAAACCCTGTGTGTTGTGATCCCTGTCTGCACTTGAGTTCCTCCTTGCCAAACCCTGACAGAATGAACCGACCGAAAAGGAACTCAGCAGGCAGGAGGGCCTCCGAGCTACAACACCTGTTGGAGTTCCGCCAGCAATGCTGGATGTCATCCCCCACCGACAGAAAGGGGGTCACCCTCCCATACTCACCCGAGGGTGAGTGGATCCTCCGCAATTATGCCCGGCTGTGGGAGAGTCTCTCCCAGGAGGAGCCGCAGAGGTCCCCCCCACCTACCCAGCTGCCAATGATCCCAGAGGGTCGTCTCCTGGCCGTCACAACACTGGGGGAACAGGCGCCTCCCACACCCATCAGTCTCCCCAAGAAGTGAGGGAGATGGTTCTCGTGGGAGTCTGCTTCAGAGGCCTCAGCGACGGAGTCAGCCCTGCCGGAGACCGAACTCCCCCAACCCGTCACAGACCCAGCTGTGACCTCTGCACCGTGGCCAAGGAGGAAGAGGAGGAAGAAGGGGTATTCCGGTCCTGCGACTCTGTCTCCTCCTGTAGCGAGCGCTAGCGTGCCCGAGTCAGCGGCGGTGACCCTTGACCCCGAACCGGCGACTAAGGGAACTGTTTCCAAGTCCACAGTCGTGAGGCCGGAGGAGAGAGCCGCGGCCGACTCTGCAGCTGAAGCATTACTTCAGTCTGTCTCATCTCGTAAGGAGATGCCCGTTGTGATTGCTGCTAGAACTTTGTCTGATTATTTGTCTCGTCTTGTCCAGATCCTTCAAGTCCCTACCAGTCCTGTCTTGTCCCCAGACCCTGTCCCCAGAGATCCCGAGCCAGCTGAAGTTAACGCAGTTCCTGACCCAGTTTCTGTCCCCACTGATGTTGCCCCGTGTCCAGTTGATGTAGTCATGTGTCCCGTTGATGTTGCCCCGTGTCCAGTTGATGTAGTCATGTGTCCTGTTGATGTTGCCCCGTGTCCTGTGACCTCTCCTGCCATGTCCTCTGTCATTTGTCCTGAGACCACTCGCCGCCCTAGACCACCCAGATAGGCCCGAACCCCCCGTCGTCAGCCTTCGTCCCGTCCTTCTAAGACTCCTGTCCCACCCTCCCACCCTGAGCCTTCCCCCATGAACTTTGTGGTCCCGCCTCCTCCCCTTCCCTGTTTTTTTTTTTGATTTGCCACCCTAATCCTGTGGTAGTGTTTTCATGTTTGCCTTTGTTGTTATTTGTCATGTCTTGTTGGTTTTTGTCTCTGTCCCCGTCTGTCATGTCCCGCGTTTGATGTTCCCTTGAGGAGCGTCTGGAAGCGCCTTGTCTTTGGGCCATGTGCTTGTGTTGTCTCGTTCCCTTGCCCCGCCCCCCTTGTTATCCTAGTCTTGTGGTGTGATTGCCTTATCTGTGCCACCTGTTGTTTCTTAATTAGTTCCCCTATTTAGATCCCCTAGTGTGCTCTGTCTTTTGTCGGTTCATTGTTTCCTGATATGTGTTTCTACTTGTCAGCCTCGTGAGAGAGTGTATCCTTGTCACCCCTTAGAGAAGTCTTTGTATATCCGTGAGTGTTTATTTGTAGTTAGTGTTCTAGTGTTTTGAGTCTTTGTTTATCGTGTCAACATAGTCCTGTTAAGTTATTTTGTATTTTCCCTAGTCAGTGTTTTCCCCCTGGTGGGTTTTGTTTTCCCCCTTTTTTGTATTCAATAAACCCTGTGTGTTGTGATCCCTGTCTGCACTTGAGTTCCTCCTTGCCAAACCCTGACAAAAGTGATTAAAGGCTTCGTTCCCCTCCATTTTCCAATATCTTGCTGATTTCTTCTGAGCGTGATTCTGGCACCCCTCCCCCTCTCCGCCGGAAAAACTTGAAGAATCACGGACGTATAAGATGATGAGCCGCATCCCAGACCCTCTCACTCTCCCGGAACCAGTAGTCGACTGCGGGAACATCAGAGGGCTCTCCTGACCAGGGGAATAGAGGTGGCTGGTAGCCGAGTACGCACTGGAAGGGTGTGAGTCCAGTGGTGGATTGATGGAGGGAGTTCTGTGCGTACTCGGCCCACACCTGGAATTGGTTCCAGGAGTTCTGGTGGCCATGACAGAAGGTACGGAGGAAGCGTCCGATCTCCTGGACCTTCCTCTCTGTCTGCCCGTTAGACTGTGGGTGATAGCCGGAGTACAGGCTGATGGCCACACCTAGGAGGGAGTGAAACGCTCTCCATACCTGGGAGATGAACTGGGGGCTCCGATCCGACATGATGTCCTCTGGGATGCCAAAGTACCTGAAGACATGGTTAAACATCATTTCTGCCGTTTCCATGGCAGTGGGGAGACCCTTCAGAAGAAGAAGACGACAAGCTTTAGAAAATCTATCCACAATTACTAGAATACATGTGTTATTGTCAGACCTTGGGTGGAAGGTCCGTGATGAAATCCACCCCTAGGTGTGACCACGGGCGATTGGGAACGGGCAGAGGATGGAGTTTGTCACAGAGGTCAGTTAATTCTCAGCACATAGAGACTCTTTCACCTAGATATCACACTATAGAGACTGTGTCTGTTCCCCGAACTAGAAAATACAAAAAACGTCCAAACCAAGTTAAGGTTAACAATTTAATTGAGGTTCAACAAATAAAAAACAAATGCAATATAGATAAACAAATAATAAGGATTGGCTTATTGAATATCAGATCAATTTCTACGAAAACACTTTTTGTAAATAATATGATAACTGATCATAATATAGATGTGCTCTGTTTGACAGAAACTTGGCTAAAACCTGATGATTACATTATTTTAAATGAGTCCACCCCCCAAGATTATTGTTATAAACACGAGCCGCGTCTAAAAGGCAAAGGGGGAGGAGTTGCTTCAATTTATAACAACGTTTTCAGGATTTCTCAGAGGGCAGGCTTCAAGTAAAACTCGTTTGAAGTAATGGTGCTTCATATAACATTATCCAGAGAAACCAATGTTAATGATAAATCCCCTGTTATGTTTGTACTGGCTACTGTATACAGGCCACCAGGGCACCATACAGACTTTATTAAAGAGTTTGGTGATTTTACATCCGAGTTAGTTCTGGCTGCAGATAAAGTCTTAATAGTTGGTGATTTTAATATCCATGTCGATAATGAAAAAGATGCATTGGGATCAGCATTTATAGACATTCTGAACTCTATTGGTGTTAGACAACATGTTTCAGGACCTACTCATTGTTGAAATCATACTCTAGATTTAATACTGTCACATGGAATTGATGTTGATAGTGTTGAAATTATTCAGCCAAGTGATGATATCTCAGATCATTATTTAGTTCTGTGTAAACTTCATATAGCCAAAATTGTAAATTCTACTTCTTGTTACAAGTATCGAAGAACCATCACTTCTACCACAAAAGACTGCTTTTTAAGTTATCTTCCTGATGTATCCGAATTCCTTAGCATATCCAAAACCTCAGAACAACTTGATGATGTAACAGAAACTATGGACTCTCTCTTTTCTAGCACTTTAAATACAGTTGCTCCTTTACGCTTAAGGAAGGTTAAGGAAAACAGTTTGACACCATGGTATAATGAGCATACTCGCACCCTAAAGAGAGCAGCCCGAAAAATGGAGCGCAGCTGGAGGAAAACGAAGGTAGAGGTATTTCGTATTGCTTGGCGGGAAAGTAGCATATCCTATAGAAAAGCATTAAAAACTGCTAGATCTGATTACTTTTCTTCTCTTTTAGAAGAAAACAAACATAACCCCAGGTATTTATTCAATACAGTGGCTAAATGAACGAAAAATAAAGCCTCAACAAGTGTTGACATTTCCCAACACCACAACAGTAATGACTTTATGAACTACTTTACTTCTAAAATCGATACTATTAGAGATAAAATTGCAACCATTCAGCCGTCAGCTACCGTATCACATCAGACAGTGCACTATAGACCCCCTGAGGAACAGTTCCACTCATTCTCTACTATAGGAGAGGAAGAATTGTATAAACTTGTTAAATCATCTAAACCAACAACATGTATGTTAGACCCTATACCATCTAAGCTCTTAAAAGAGGTGCTTCCAGAAGTAATAGGTCCTCTTCTGACTATTATTAATTCCTCATTGTCATTAGGATATGTCCCCAAAACCTTCAAACTGGCTGTTATTAAGCCTCTCATAAAAAAGCCACAACTTGACCCCAGAGAACTTGTTAATTATAGACCAATCTCGAATCTCCCTTTTCTGTCCAAGATACTAGAAAAGGTGGTATCCTCACAATTATATTCCTTCTTAGAGAATAATGGTATATGTGAGGATTTCCAGTCAGGATTTAGACCGTATCATAGTACTGAGACTGCTCTCCTTAGAGTTACAAATGATCTGCTCTTATCATCTGATCGTGGGTGTATCTCTCTATTAGTTTTATTGGATCTTAGTGCTGCGTTTGACACAATTGACCACAACATTCTTTTGCATAGACTTGAACACTTTGTTGGCATCAGTGGAAGTGCATTAGCATGGTTTAAATCGTACTTATATGACCGCCATCAGTTCGTAGCAGTGAATGAAGATGTATCATATCGATCACAAGTGCAGTATGGAGTACCTCAAGGCTCAGTACTAGGGCCGCTACTCTTCACGCTTTACAGTATTGTTCAAAATAATAGCAGTACAATGTGACTAACCAGAATAATCAAGGTTTTTCGTATATTTTTTTATTGCTACGTGGCAAACAAGTTACCAGTAGGTTCAGTAGATTCTCAGAAAACAAATGAGACCCAGCATTCATGATATGCACGCTCTTAAGGCTGTGCAATTGGGCAATTAGTTGAATTAGTTGAAAGGGGTGTGTTCAAAAAAATAGCAGTGTGGCATTCAATCACTGAGGTCATCAATTTTGTGAAGAAACAGGTGTGAATCAGGTGGCCCCTATTTAAGGATGAAGCCAACACTTGTTGAACATGCATTTGAAAGCTGAGGAAAATGGGTCGTTCAAGACATTGTTCAGAAGAACAGCGTACTTTGATTAAAAAGTTGATTAGAGAGGGGAAAA
Organism: Carassius auratus; assembly: GCF_003368295.1. Lineage (NCBI taxonomy): Eukaryota > Metazoa > Chordata > Actinopteri > Cypriniformes > Cyprinidae > Carassius > Carassius auratus. Next base: position 54,743 of record NW_020528143.1, read on the forward strand.
CCTATAAAGAGGTGCAAAAAATGATAGGCTGTTCAGCTAAAATGATCTCCAATGCCTTAAATGGAGAGCAAAACCAGAGAGACGTGGAAGAAAACGGAAGACTACCATCAAAATGGATAGAAGAATAACCAGAATGGCAAAGGCTCAGCCAATGATCACCTCCAGGATGATCAAATAATAAGTACAATGTGACTAACCAGAATAATCAAGGTTTTTCGTATATTTTTTATTGCTACGTGGCAAACAAGTTACCAGTAGGTTCAGTAGATTCTCAGAAAACAAATGAGACCCAGCATTCATGATATGCACGCTCTTAAGGCTGTGCAATTGGGCAATTAGTTGAATTAGTTGAAAGGGGTGTGTTCAAAAAAATAGCAGTGTGGCATTCAATCACTGAGGTCATCAATTTTGTGAAGAAACAGGTGTGAATCAGGTGGCCCCTATTTAAGGATGAAGCCAACACTTGTTGAACATGCATTTGAAAGCTGAGGAAAATGGGTCGTTCAAGACATTGTTCAGAAGAACAGCGTACTTTGATTAAAAAGTTGATTAGAGAGGGGAAAACCTATAAAGAGGTGCAAAAAATGATAGGCTGTTCAGCTAAAATGATCTCCAATGCCTTAAATGGAGAGCAAAACCAGAGAGACGTGGAAGAAAACGGAAGACTACCATCAAAATGGATAGAAGAATAACCAGAATGGCAAAGGCTCAGCCAATGATCACCTCCAGGATGATCAAAGACAGTCTGGAGTTACCTGTAAGTACTGTGACAGTTAGAAGACGTCTGTGTGAAGCTAATCTATTTTCAAGAATCCCCCGCAAAGTCCCTCTGTTAAAAAAAAGGCATGTGCAGAAGAGGTTACAATTTGCCAAAGAACACATCAGCTGGCCTAAAGAGAAATGGAGGAACATTTTGTGGACTGATGAGAGTAAAATTGTTCTTTTTGGGTCCAAGGGCCACAGGCAGTTTGTGAGACGACCCCCAAACTCTGGATTCAAGCCACAGTACACAGTGAAGACAGTGAAGCATGGAGGTGCAAGCATCATGATATGGGCATGTTTCTCCTACTATGGTGTTGGGCCTATTTATTGCATACCAGGGATCATGGATCAGTTTGCATATGTTAAAATACTTGAAGAGGTCATGTTGCCCTATGCTGAAGAGGACATGCCCTTGAAATGGTTGTTTCAACAAGACAATGACCCAAAACACACTAGTAAACGGGCAAAGTCTTGGTTCCAAACCAACAAAATTAATGTTATGGAGTGGCCAGCCCAATCTCCAGACCTTAATCCAATTGAGAACTTGTGGGGTGATATCAAAAATGCTGTTTCTGAAGCAAAACCAAGAAATGTGAATGAATTGTGGAATGTTGTTAAAGAATCATGGAGTGGAATAACAGCTGAGAGGTGCCACAAGTTGGTTGACTCCATGCCACACAGATGTCAAGCAGTTTTAAAAAACTGTGGTCATACAACTAAATATTAGTTTAGTGATTCACAGGATTGCTAAATCCCAGAAAAAAAAAAATGTTTGTACAAAATAGTTTTGAGTTTGTACAGTCAAAGGTAGACACTGCTATTTTTTTGAACACACCCCTTTCAACTAATTGCCCAATTGCACAGCCTTAAGAGCGTGCATATCATGAATGCTGGGTCTTGTTTGTTTTCTGACAATCTATTGAACCTACTGGTAACTTGTTTGCCACGTAGCAATAAAAAATATACTAAAAACCTTGATTATTCTGGTTAGTCACATTGTACTGCTATTATTTTGAACAATACTGTATATGTTACCCTTGGGAGATATCATCAGGAAACATGGTGTTAGCTTTCACTGTTATGCTGATGATACGCAGCTCTATATTTCCTTGCAGCCTGGTGAAACACACCAATTTGAAAAACTAATGGAATGCATAGTCGATATAAAAAATTGGATGACGAGTAATTTCTTACTGCTAAATTCAGAAAAAACAGAGGTGTTAATCATAGGGCCTAAAAACTCTGCTTGTAATAACCTAGAACACTGTCTAAGACTTGATGGTTGCTCTGTCAATTCTTTGTCATCAGTTAGGAACCTAGGTGTGCTACTTGATCGAAATCTTTCCTTAGAAAGCCACGTTTCTAGCATTTGTAAAACTGCATTTTTCCATCTCAAAAATATATCTAAATTACGGCCTATGCTCTCAATGTCAAATGCAGAAATGTTAATCCATGCATTTATGACTTCAAGGTTAGACTATTGTAATGCTTTATTGGGTGGTTGTTCTGCACGCTTGGTAAACAAACTACAGCTAGTCCAAAATGCAGCAGCAAGAGTTCTTACTAGAACCAGGAAGTATGACCATATTAGCCCGGTCCTGTCCACACTGCACTGGCTCCCTATCAAACATTGTATAGATTTTAAAATATTGCTTATTACTTATAAAGCCCTGAATGGTTTAGCACCTCAGTATTTGAATGAGCTCCTTTTACATTATACTCCTCTACGTCCGCTACGTTCTCAAAACTCAGGCAATTTGATAATACCTAGAATATCAAAATCAACTGCGGGCGGCAGATCCTTTTCCTATTTGGCGCCTAAACTCTGGAATAACCTACCTAACATTGTTCGGGAGGCAGACACACTCTTGCAGTTTAAATCTAGATTAAAGACCCATCTCTTTAACCTGGCATACACATAACATACTAATATGCTTTTAATATCCAAATCCGTTAAAGGATTTTTAGGCTGCATTAATTAGGTAAACCGGAACCGGAAACACTTCACATAACACCGTACTTTCTACATCATTAGAAGAATGGCATCTACGCTAATATTTGTCTGTTTCTCTCTTGTTCCGAGGTCACCGTGGCCACGAGATCCAGTCTGTGTCCAGATCAGAGGGTCACTGCAGTCACCCGGATCCAGTACGTATCCAGACCAGATGGTGGATCAGCACCTAGAAAGGACCTCTACTGCCCTGAAAGACAGCGGAGACCAGGACAACTAGAGCCCCAGATACAGATCCCCTGTAAAGACCTTGTCTCAGAGGAGCACCAGGACAAGACCACAGGAAACAGATGATTCTTCTGCACAATCTGACTTTGCTGCAGCCTGGAATTGAACTACTGGTTTTCGTCTGGTCAGAGGAGAACTGCCCCCCCAACTGAGCCTGGTTTCTCCCAAGGTTTTTTTCTCCATTCTGTCACCGATGGAGTTTCGGTTCCTTGCCGCTGTCGCCTCTGGCTTGCTTAGTTGGGGTCACTTCATCTACAGCGATATCATTGACTTGATTGCAAATAAAAACAGACACTATTTCAACTGAACAGAGATGACATAACTGAATTCAATGATGAACTGCCTTTAACTATCATTTTGCATTATTGAGACACTGTTTTCCAAATGAATGTTGTTCAGTACTTTGACGCAATGTATTTTGTTTAAAGCACTATATAAATAAAGGTGATTGATTGATTGATTGATTTGCCAGATGGCAGATGGCGAGGACTCTTGGACATGGCGCAGCTGGTACATCCACTCACGTACCTTCTGACATCCGAGGCCATGTTGGGCCACCAGAAGCGTTCCCGTAGCAACGAGAGGGTTTCATTGACCCCTGGGTGACCAGTGCCAAGTGATGTATGGATCGAGTGGATGAGTGGAGTGTGCCGTGTCCTGGGGATGTACTGGTGTCCTGATGGGCAACCCGGCGGGGTGCTGTTAGGAGCTTCGGCAGGAGGTAGAGTCTCAACTGACCAGGTGATAGGGGCGACTATGACCTTGTCCTGAAGGATGGGTTCAGGGTCTTCTGACCTTTCTTCGGGTGCGGAACATCTGGATAGAGCATCGGCCTTTACGTTTTTTACCCCTGGGCGGTAGGAGATGGAGAATTGGAAGTGGTTGAAGAATAACGCCCAGTGGGCCTGTCTGGGGTTGAGTCTCTTGGCTGCTCTAAGGTATTCCAGGTTCTTGTGGTCAGTGAGAACTTGAAACAGATGTTTGGCTCCCTCCAGCCAATGTCTCCACTCCTCCAGGGCAAGCTTGATGGCAAGTAGCTCCCTATTCCCGATGTCATAGTTAACCTCCGTTGAGTTTCCTGGAGAAGAAGGCACATGGATGGAGGTGGCTGGGCGTCCCCTGCTGCTGTGAGAGGACCGCTCCCACTCCGGTGGTTGAGGCGTCCACTTCCACTATGAATGGCAGTTCGGGGTTTGGATGCACGAGGAGTGGGGCGGTCGTGAAGGCTCGCTTAAGGGCCTGGAAGGCTTCGGTGGTGGCAGGAGTCCATGACAGGGATGTGGGCTTCTGGTGAAGGAGGTTGGTTAGAGGGCTGGTGATAGTACTAAAATTCTGAATGAATCGTCTATAAAAGTTGGTGAAGCCAAGGAATCGCTGCAGTTCCTTATTAGTGGTAGGAATGGGCCAGTCCCTGACTGTGCTTACCTTCCCCTCGTCCATCCGGATTCCACTGTGGTCGATGGTATACCCAAGGAACTGCACTGGGGGTTGATGGAATGAACACTTCTCTGCTTTCAGATAGAGTTGGTAGTCCCTCAGGCGTTGCAGGACCTCCGCAACGTGGCGCTGATGTTCTGCCAGGCTCCGGGAGTATATCAGGATGTCATCAATATAGACTAGGACGAACCGGTGGAGGAAATCCTGGAGCACCTCATGTATGAAGTCCTGGAATACGGAGGGGGCGTTTACAAGCCCATACGGCATGACGCAGTACTCATAATGAACAGTAGGTGTGATGAAGGCGGTCTTCCAATCGTCCTCCTCACGTATCCGGATGAGGTTATGCGCGTTGCGGAGGTCCAACTTGGTGAATACAGTGACACCACGGAGATGTTCTAGGGCCGCTGGGACGAGGGGAAGAGGATACCGGAATTTCTGAGTTATCTTATTCAGGGCTCTATAATCTATGCATGGCCGTAAACCTCCATCTTTCTTGGCCACGAAGAAGAAACTGGATGCAGCAGGGGAGGTAGATGGGTCTCCTTGGGAACGGATAGGGGATATATCCATCCCTTTGGCACTGGTTCACCCGGCAGCAGATCTATTGCACAGTCCCACGGCCGGTGTGGAGGCAGCTCGGAGGCCCACTTAGGGCAGAAGACATCACTGAAGGGGGCGTAGCACTGGGAACTGGAGATGGACTGGTTCTCGACAGGGCTTTCAATGGAGGTGGAGTAAACAGGTAGCAGTTCCATCGAAACTATGCACGGTATACTGTCCATGTCCAGAAAGGTTTGTGATATCCGGTTCGCGAACGAATCTTCGATCTTACCAGATCTTTTTGAACGAGTTGACCAAATTGAACTGAATCGTTTTAAACGGTTCATATCTCCAATATGCATTAATTCATTTAATTTTAATTTAATCTATTCGTAAACATTGACACGTGTGTTGAGGTTTGTTGAGGAAGCAGGCATCGGGGTGAAGGATAACAGGTTAAATAATTATTGTAGAAATGTGTATAGAGCATTTAAATAATTTATAAAACTCTTTAAAATAAAAATTACATGTATTTAAAAAAGTTAATATGAATTTTACTGGTAATTTAGATTTATATAATTATTTCACAAATGTTTATTGATCATTAAAACCTGTTAACCTGCACCCAGACATGGGCATCTTTAACTCCCCAAGTTCGCACGTGTCAATATTTACGAATGGATTAAATGAAACGGGACAAATTTAATCTTGACAAACTATATATCATTATAAAGATCTAAGCCTCTAGCATCGACGACAGATCGCTGTTTTTCAATGGAAAGCTTATAAAGAATGTATTTGCTACTGTACATTTGTGTAAGCAGATATAGAAAAGTGTTACCAAAGTTTTATATATTGTGTTGTTTGTGTGTCTCTTGATGGTTTGGATTAACCCTTTTATTGCTGTCTCCCTTAAATCCAGTTTAAGCAGGTGTGCCCAATCCTGTTCCTGGCAATCGACTGTCCTGCAAAGATCAGCTCCAACTCTAATCAATCAAACCTACCTTTCATTTTCAAGTGATCCGGAAGACCTCAATTAGTTCGGAACAAACAGGAGAACGATGATTTTAATTCAGCATCTTATTTTTACTTGATTTGCTTCAAACTTCATCAGAATTATGTCAAAACACTGCTGATACAAAACTATTGAGATGATATTAATATCTATAATATTGTTTCATGGCAATTTGTCAAACTTGAACATTCTTTTCTGGTGATTTTGAAGCAAATAACATGCTCAGAAATTCATGAAACTCAAAACACACATCAGTATTAATGATAGATAGACACTGGCAAAAGCTTAGTCAAAAGCTTTGTCAACATGATGCCAATATACTGAAGATGTCAAATTCCAAATGGGTTTGGGATACCTTGAAAGTGTGGCCACAGCGATTTATTAAAGTAACATAAAAAATACATCATTTATGTATCTTTTCAATTCTTTATTCTAATTCTTCATAATTTTTTACATATGTAGAAGTAATCAATCTTAGGAAACACAGTCAGTTTCATAACTTTATCATGCTCAGGGGCCAACAGAAAATTTAAACTAGCACAAAATTAGTGAAAAGTTGAGGACTGTAATGCCAAGGATGACCACCTGATAGAGACATAAGATTACTAATTCTCTCTGTATCAACGAATGAAAAATAATGCATAGAAATGCACTGTACTATCAGTATTATTTTAAATAATTATTGTAGATGTGTTTATATAGCATTTAAACATTTATAAAAAATCTTTAAAAGGAAAATATGTATTTTATGTTAATATGAATTTCACTGGTAATATAATTATTTCACAAATGTTTATTGATCATTAAAATGATTTTTAAAAATGGTTATAGATCATGAAAAGTGTTGGCAACAATTTTTAATAAGATCTTTTTAGTTACATTAGTTAAGGCTTTACTTACGTAACCTGAGACAGTTAGCGCCTGACATCTTGGCAAATTTAAAAGTGCTGGCTAATGCTAAACGTAAATACAGTAAGATTGTTATTCATGCTGGCGCTAATGATGTTCGACTTCGCCAGTCGGAGATCACTAAAAATAACATTAAAGAGGTGTGTGAACTTGCAAGCACGATGTCAGACACTGTAATATGATCTGGTCCCCTCCCTGCTTACCGTGGTGACGAGATGCATAGCAGATTGTCATCACTCAATGGCTGGATGTCTAAGTGGTGCCCACAGAATAACATAGGTTTCATAGACAATTGGACAAGCTTTTGGGGCAGACCTGACCTGTTGAAAAGAGATGGTCTTAATCCCTCCTGGGGTGGTGCCACTCTTCTCTCTAGAAATATGGCAAATAGTCTTAGTGTTTATACTTGACTAACTGGGGCCCAGGTCAGGAAGCAGTCAGACTGGCTAAACCGACCGTCTGCTAGCTGCCTCACGTCACAGAGGTCAGCTAATTCTCAGCACATAGAGACTCTTTCACCTAGATATCACACTATAGAGACTTTGTCTGTTCACCGAACTAGAAAATACAAAAAACGTCCAAACCAAGTTAAGATGAACAATTTAATTGAGGTTCAACAAATAAAAAACAGATGCAATATGGATAAACAAATGATAAAGCTTGGCTTATTGAATATCAGATCCCTTTCTACGAAAACACTTTTTGTAAATAATATGATCACTGATCATAATCTAGATGTGCTCTGTTTGACAGAAACCTGGCTAAAACCTGATGATTACATTATTTTAAATGAGTCCACCCGCCAAGATTACTGTTATAAACATGAGTCGCGTCTAAAAGGCAAAGGGGGAGGTTGTTGCTTCAATTTATAACAACGTTTTCAGGATTTCTCAGAGGGCAGGCTTCAAGTATAACTTGTTTGAAGTAATGGTGCTTCATATAACATTATCCAGAGAAACAAATGTTAATGATAAATCCCCTGTTATGTTTGTATGGGCTACTGTATACAGGCCATTAGGGCACCAGACTTTATTAAAGAGTTTGGTGATTTTACAACTGAGTTAGTTCTGGCTGCAGATAAAGTTTTAATAGTTGGTGCTTTTAATATCCATGTTGATAATGAAAAAGATACATTGGTATCAGCATTTATAAACATTCTGAACTCTATTGGGGTTAGACAACATGTTTCAGGACCTACTCATTGTCGAAATCATACTCTAGATTTAATACTGTCACATGGAATTGATGTTGATAGTGTTGAAATTATGCAGCCAAGTGATGATATCTCAGATCATTATTTAGTTTTGTGCAAACTTCATATAGCCAATATTGTAAATTCTACTTCTTGTTACAAGTTGTTACACCCCTGGACTCTTTTAGTGTGTTTTTGCCCCTGTGACCCAGTTTCTGTCTCCCTTGTTTGGTTTGATTAGTTCCCAGGTGTGTCTTTTTTATTCCCCATGTGTTGCATGTCCCTGTTAATTGAGTCATTCCATCCACCTGTGTTGCCCCTATTATCTCATGCATTTAAGCCTTGTCCTTTCAGTTCAGTTTTGTCAGGTCTACTTACCACTTACCTGTGTCTTCCTCTGTGTTCCATGTTTGGATAACGCCTGTGTTGGATATAATAAAGCCTTATTTCGTTTATTCTCCGGCTCCGTGTTCCTTCCGGCAGCGTAAACTGTAACAGAAGATCCGACCTAAAAAAGTTTAAAACTGTGTGTTTTTCCCTCCGTTTTGTTTTCCGTTTTTTCACAGTCTTTTCTTTCCGTAGAGTGCCGATGGATCCCCTCTATATCCCCGAATTCCTCCTCCTCCTGCTGGAGCAGGAAGGACGTTTTCTTGAGGACCATACCAGACAGTTTCTTCTGCTAGCGAATGCCACCAGCTACCCGGACTACGAGCTCTGCACCTTCTATAACACCAGCCTAAACTCCAAGTGCAGAGCGTTTTCGCCCGAAGATGGTCCTCGGGAGGAATTCGCCGCATTCGTGGAGTGGACTCTGGCGAGAAATGGGTCACCTCTCACCGTCTGCCCCATGGAGGATCTCGCCAGTTCCACTCTGGACCCAGAGACCAGCCAGCCACCATCAGGCCGCACGGAGCCAGAGCCCACCACAGCCGCAGAGCCCGAGCCATTCACGGACAGTAAGCATGACCTCGAGAGCGTGACTGACCAGGTGGGTGAGCCGGCAACACCGTGCGTCATGGGAGTCTTAGTGGAGATCGAGGGCATGGAGGAAAGCCCTGCCCACACTTCCGCGACTGAGGGTGAGCTGTATCCAGTCTCGGGTAATATGGAGCAACTTATGGATCTGATGGACTGGTCTATGGAGGTAATCCCTAATTTTCCTGTTTCTCCGCTGGTTCCGTCCAGCCCTGATTCCCCTGTATACCCTCTCAGTCTCCAGTCATTTCCTCTGCTCCATTTCCGCTGGTTCCGTCCAGCTATGAATTTTCTGTTTCTCCGCTGGTTCCGCCCAGCCCTGAGTTTTCTGTTTCTCCGCTGGTTCCGCCCAGCCTGGAATTTTCTGTTTCTCCGCTGGTTCCGCCCAGCCCTGAGTTTCCTGTGTCTCCGCTGGTTCCGCCCAGCTCTGAATCTTCTGTGTCGTCGCTGGTTCCGCCCAGCTCTCAATCTCCTGTGTCTCCGCTGGTTCCGCCCAGCTCTGAATTTCCTGTGTCTCCACTTGTTCCACCCAGCTCTGAATTTTCTGTGTCTCCGCTGGTTCCGCCCAGCTCTGAATCTTCTGTGTCGTCGCTGGTTCCGCCCAGCTCTCAATCTTCTGTGTCTCCGCTGGTTCCGCCCAGCTCTGAATTTCCTGTGTCTCCACTTGTTCCACCCAGCTCTGAATTTTCTGTGTCTCCTGTATTCCCTCCCAGCATCCCTCTCCCACCTCCTCCTAAACCTGCCAGTCCCTCTGCTCCACTGCCGCTGGTTCCATCCAGCCCTGATCCTCCTTTCTTTCCTCCCATCCTTCCTCTCTCTCCTCCTCCTATACCAGCGAGTTCCTCGTCATCCCTGCTGGTGCCAGTCAGTCCCGCAGCTAACCCTCAGTCCGCGCCATCTTGGTGCGATGGTTCGCCACTGGACTGCCAGTCTCCAGCTCTGCCTTGGCGCGTTAAAGCCCTGTCTCCGCCTCAAGCCTCCGAGCCCTGGTCTCCTCCTCGGTCCTTCGACCCAGCGGCTCCGCCTTGGCTCTTAGCTCCCTCATCTCCACCGTGGCCTGGCATCCCACCTGCTCCACCGGGCTCCCTCGTCCCTCCGGCTCCACCTTGGTCAGTCGTCGACCATCCACGGCCTCAGGACTCCATTCCTCTGGTTTCACCTCGTCACTTCATCCCTCAGGCTCTGTCAGGCTCCTCCTTCCCTCTGGCTCCACCTCCATCCTCAGTCACTCCGGCTCCACAGCGGTCTTCCAGGACCCCGCCTCGCCTTGGTCGCCTGAGCCTTCTGCTCCACCTAGGCCCTCCTGATCCTCGACGTCACCCTGGCTCTGCGGCTGTGCTGCTCCATCTTGGGCTCCTCACCCACCGGTGCAGTCACCGCCTGTTGGCCCCCTGGTGTCGTCGGCCCCTTCTTCACCATGGCTCCTCCCGCCATCGACCCAACCATGGATCTCCGTCCTGGCTGGTCTCTGGTGGACCATCAGGCTCCTCCTGCTCCTGTCTCCTCCCTGGCTCCTCCCTCCGTCGTCTCTTCCCTGGCTCCTTCCTCCGTGGTCCCTGTCTGCTGGCCCCCTCCTGGGAGTCTGTCCTCCACCGGAACCTCCTCTCAAGTTCCCAACCGGGCCTCACTCTGTTTCTACGGTGCGAGGACGCACCTACCGGGAGGGGGGAGTAATGTTACACCCCTGGACTCTTTTAGTGTGTTTTTGCCCCTGTGACCCAGTTTTCTGTCTCCCGTATGTTTGGTTTGATTAGTTCCCAGGTGTGTCTATTTTATTCCCCATGTGTTCCATGTCCCTGTTAATTGAGTCATTCCATCCACCTGTGTTGCCCCTATTATCTCATGCATTTAAGCCTTGTCCTTTTAGTTCAGTTTTGTCGGATCTACTTACCACTTACATGTGTCTTCCTCTGTGTTCCATGTTTGGATAACGCCTGTGTTGGATATAATAAAGCCTTATTTCGTTTATTCTCCGGCTCCGTGTTCCTTCCGGTAGCGTAAACTGTACCACAAGTATGGTAGAACCATCACTTCTACCACAAAATACTGCTTTTTAAGTTATCTTCCTGATTTATCTAAATTCCTTAGCATATCCAAAACCTCAGAACAACTTGATGATGTAACAGAAACTATGGACTCTCTTTTCTAGCACTTTAAATACAGTTGCTCCTTTACGCTTAAGGAAGATTAAGGAAAACAGTTTGACACCATGGAAAATAAAAATAACCCTAGGTATTTATTCAACACAGTGGCTAAATTAACGAAAAATTAAAGCCTCAACAAGTGTTGACATTTCCCAAACCCACAGCAGTAATGACTTTATGAACTACTTTACTTCTAAAATCGATACTATTAGAGATAAAATTGCAACCATTCAGCCGTCAGCTACAGTATCGCATAAGAGAGTGCACTATAGACCCCCTGAGGAACAGTTCCACTCATTCTCTACTATAGGAGAGGAAGAATTGTATAAATTTGTCAAATCATCTAAACCAACAACATGTATGATGGACCCTAAACCATCTAAGCTCCTAAAAGAGGTGCTTCCAGAAGTCATAGATCCTCTTCTGACTATTATTAATTCCTCATTGTCATTAGGATATGTACCCACAACCTTCAAACTGGCTGTTTATTAAGCCTCTCATCAAAAAACCACAATTTCACCCCAAAGAACAAGTTAATTATAGACCAATCTCGAATCTCCCTTTTCTGTCCAAGATACTAGAAAAGGTTGTATCCTCACAATTCTATTCCTTCTTAGAAAAAAATGGTATATGTGAGAATTTCCAGTCAGGATTTAGACTGTATCATAGTACTGAGACTGCTCTCCTTAGAGTTATAAATGACCTGCTCTTATCATCTGATCGTGGGTGTATCTCTCTATTAGTTTAATTGGATCTTAGTGCTGCGTTTGACACAATTGACAACGACATTCTTTTGCATAGACTTGAACACTTTGTTGGCATTAATGGAAGTGCATTAGCATGGTTTAAATCGTACTTATATGACCGCCATCAGTTCGTAGCAGTGAATGAAGATGTATCATATCGATCACAAGTGCAGTACGGAGTACCTCAAGGCTCAGTACTAGTGCTGCTACTCTTCACGCTTTATATGTTACCCTTGAGAGATATCATCAGGAAACATGGTGTTAGCTTTCACTGTTATGCTGATGATACTCAGCTCTATATTTCTTCGCGGCCTGGTGAAACACACCAATTTGAAAAACTAATTGAATGCATAGTCGATATAAAAAACTGGATGACGAGTAATTTCTTACTGCTAAATTCTGAAAAAACAGAGGTGTTAATTATAGGACCTAAAAACTCTGCTTGTAATAACCTAGAACACTGTCTAAGACTTGATGGCTGCTCTGACAAATCTTCGTCATCAGTTAGGAACCTAGGTGTGCTATTTGATCGCAATCTTTCCTTAGAAAGCCATGTTTATAGCATTTGTAAAACTGGATTTTTCCATCTCGAAAATATATCTAAATTGCGGCCTATGCTCTCAATGTCAAATGCAGAAATGCTAATCCATGTATTTATGACCTCAAGGTTAGATTATTGTAATGCTTTATTGGGTGGTTGTTCTGCACGCTTAGTAAACAAACTACAGCTAGTCCAAAATGCAGCAGCAAGAGTTCTTACTAGAACCAGGAAGTATGACCATATTAGCCCGGTCCTGTCAACACTGCACTGGCTCCCTATCAAACATCGTATAGATTTTAAAATATTGCTTATTACTTATTACTTATAAAGCCTTGAATGGTTTAGCACCTCAGTATTTGAATGAGCTCCATTTACATTATAATCCTCTACGTCCACTGTTTTCTCAAAACTCAGGCAATTTGATAATACCTAGAGTATCAAAATCAACTGCGGGCGGCAGATCCTTTTCCTATTTGGCACCTAAACTCTGGAATAACCTACCTAACATTGTTCGGGAGGCAGACACACTCTTGCAGTTTAAATCTAGATTAAAGATCATCTCTTTAACCTGGCTTACACATAACATACTAATATGTTTTTAATATCCAAATCCGTTAAAGGAGTTTTAGGCTGCATTAATTAGGTAAACCAGAACCGGAAACACTTCCCATAACACCATATGTACTTGCTACATCATTAGAAGAATGGCATCCATGCTAATATTTGTCTGTTTCTTTCTTATTCAGAGGTCACCGTAGCCACCAGATCCAGTCTGTATCCAGATAAGAGGGTCACTGCAGTCACCCGGATCCAGTACGTATCCAGACCAGATGGTGGATGAGCACCTAGAAAGGACCTCTACTGCCATGAAAGACAGCGGAGACCAGGACAACTAGAGCCCCAGATACAGATCCCCTGTAAAGACCTTGTCTCAGAGGACCACCAGGACAAGACCACAAGAAACAGATGATTCTTCTGCACATTCTGACTTTGCTGCAGCCTGGAATTAAACTAATGGTTTCATCTGGTCAGAGGAGAACTGGCCCCCAACTGAGCCTGGTTTCTCCCAAGGTTTTTTTCTCCATTCTGTCACTGATGGAGTTTCGGTTCCTTGCCGCTGTCACCTCTGGCTTGCCTGTTTGGGGTCACTTCATCTACAGCGATATCGTTGAGTTGATTGCAAATAAATGCACTGACACTATTTAACTAAACAGAGATGACATCACTGAATTCAATGATGAACTGCCTTTAACTATCATTTTGCATTATTGACACACTGTTTTCCTAATGAATGTTGTTCAGTTGCTTTGATGCAATGTATTTTGTTTAAAGCACTATATAAATTAAGGTGACTTGACTTGACAGTTCCCTTTTGAGGGAACTTCGAACTGCGTCCTCTAGGGGGTGCTTTGGGGAACAGTATACCCACCCCGCCATGCTGAGGGAAGTACAGGCCAGAATCATGGCGAGCACTAAGTACCAACTCTTACCATTTCCATGGGAGTTACCCCTGGGACGTTTAGACGGCTGTCTGTGACAGTACCCCTTATGGCCAAAAGGCCTAAGCTACATACCCAACTTAATTGTTAGGGCCTCAGCCCAGAGTAGAGCTGAAGGCTTGGACTCAGGAAAGATTCCTTTAAAGGGATACGGCTAAGAACCTAGCATTTGTACCAAGTCTTTGCCTGTCACACAGGGGCTACCACTAGCTTACGCATAAGCTTGCTGAAAGAGCTGTCTCAACAGTTCTCTAGTAGCAACACCCTGTTTAGATAGGTATCCGAGGATACATAGGTGGAGTGCCGTCCAAGATGAACTGGGCTTTTACCAACTCAAGAAAGGGCACGAAGCAACCGTGTGAAGCCCTCACCAAATAGGATTTTAGAAAGAATGCAGAATACTAGTGTGCAAACTTACCACAGTGTGGATTTCAGAAAGTGTGCAAAGACTTCACGTGCACACTTACCATAGCATGGAATTTCAAATACTGTTCTAAGGAGGGGCTCTCATGGCACTCCGATAGAGCAGCTCATAGATGGAATAGTGTATCTCAAAACAGTATGATTGAGAGTCATCAACTCGATCTATGGAAACAATACTGGAGCGCTCTGGGGAAAAAAACAGAGAACTCAGTCTCATACAAGAGGAGAACTCCGGGCTCAGAGTAGTGCACTCATAGGCGACCCTTTCTGGGAAAAAGGGGAGCGCTGCTAAATTACCACGAGAATCACCCAAATAGCCCCTCATGTTGAGGGAAGCGATGCTTGAGGTGTATAAACAAGTACACACTGGCTGAATGGAGACCAAGGAACCAAGGTCTAATCATCTCAAGAAAGGGAACGAAGCGGAGTGTGTAACCCTTATCATACAAGATTTCAGTCTTGTGTGCAAACTTACCACTAGTGGATTTTTAGAAAGTGCGGAAGTGTTCACGTGCACACTGACCACCATGTGGGTTTGAGAAAGTACACAAAGCTTAGCGTGTGTACTTAAATGTTCCTAAGCATCGCAGAGGTGCTGAATCTCACGGGAGAGGCAAGCTCAATTTTACAAACCTCGGACGAGGGGAGCATCATCTGAGAAGACTTCTGTAACTGCCACCTCCACTTCCCGGTAGATGCGACAGCACCCCTAAGCGGCCAGGAGACCCCCCGGGGTGACCTGGCCGGACATCCATGAAATTCCCTGCAGTGCTGTGCCAGGCCTGAAGATCAAGGAGGCTCCCTCAGAAACCTGTGATTTCAGCTGCCTAATGCCGGAACATGAAGCCGGATGGCTTCTGCTGGCGAATGTTTAGTAAACACTGTAACTGAGCACTGCAAAGGAAACTCACAGAGTTTATTAGTAGACACGTAACCACCAGCAATTAAATACACATAAGTATATACAGAGAGGGTTACATTTACTCAACCACCCTCCTGTGCCAGAGCCCCACTCAAGGGGCGCCTCCTTTTAGTCTGGACCATCCGTCAGGTGGTTGCTATGAACATAGAACCATAAAAACATTATAGGTCCAGCATAGGAGACTGTTATGCGAGATGTTTCCACCTAATTAGGTGGAGAGCTGGTTGTTACAGGGGAATTAGAAATGGGAGGATAAAAGCAGAAGTTAACCCTCTGAAGTCGATTAATGCATATAAGCGTTATGAGGCTATTTTCTCCTGATAACCTCTTAGACTCCAGAGGTTTAAAAATCCCCAAAGGGAATGAGTAGATACCTCGGTATCACTCCGATTCGGATGAGAACGCTGCCTCGTCTAGATCATACCCTCTTAGGTTCTGCTTACCTCCTCGTGACCCACGATTCCTCTAACCCCTGCCCGCAGGTGGGGGAGGAGCGTGAGTTGCGACACTAGACTTCTGTGCCCGTCTTTGATCCTCAGATCAAGACAGGCCAGGACCCCTATGTTGTTCGGGCTCAGACCTGGACCTTCTTGGAACGAAGGATCTGAAAGCAGCAGAGCGTGCCTTCGTCTCCCTGAACTTCTCAAATCGCCTTCTCAACGGAAATAGTGAAAAGTTCTGAAAGCAAAACCGGAGCATCAAGAAGAAAGCATTTTCTTTCCTCCCGATGTCTGCCATGTTCATCCACAGATGTCTCTCCGCTGCCACCATGGCCACCATGGCCGCCATAGTCCTGCCCGTGGCGGAGGCGGCCTGCTTGGTAGCACAGAGAGAGATCCGTGGTGCGGCGCAGCTCAGCTACCTGATCAGAAAAAGGCCCCTGCCTCTATCCAGGTCTCTTAGCAGATCAGTCTGGTATGCTTGAAGCACCAGCACTGTGCTGTAATAAAGCCACAGCCTGACCTGCTACTGCGTATGCCTTGCCATTTAAGCGAGATTATTTTTTGAAGGGGCTTAGATGGCAAGAAGGGAGATTAAGAGAGGATGTTTCCCCTGCAGAAAGAAAACATTTTCAGAGATAAAAATTATTTATAAATTATTTATAAACATTTTAGCTCTTTCTACAGGAGGCATTCCCTCCTACCCGCTTTCGTGCATCACCTCGATAAGTACCAACTCTTTCGCGCCGAAACTGATGGATGCGAGAAGAAAACAGCATCTTTCATTTCTTTTTAATCTCTGTATGGAGCTCATGCACAAATGAAAGGCTAACCTGAGCTGGAGGGTTATGGTCAAAAGGTAATTTTCGCTCAATAACCTCCAACAGCTCTACATACGCAGAGCAGGAGAATTGAGAAGGTTCAGCCTCAGCTTCTTCACCATCTTCAAATATCTCCTGCTTTTCTTGGGTAAAAACCCAGCAGAGCACTAACCTCAGTATCAGAAAGTGTTAAAGATATAACATCATCCTCCCGAGGCTCTCTCTCGTCCGCCGCCCTTTTTTTTTTTTTTACGAGCGTGAAAGGGAAAGTCCCTCTTTAAACCATTCAGACAGATCCACCTGTATTTTCATGAGCTCATTTTCTTCCACGCATCAGCGCGGATAGATTCTGAACTGCGGGAAGCAGATGGCTGCCTTTTTTTTTTTTTTTTTTTTTTTCAGAAGAGAGACGAATGAGAGCGGAGCTTTTTCCATTGAAAAAACGCTCACAATGCACGCAGATTGCCTCCTCAAAGACATGGCGTGCTCTTCACCCGAACAAATGACGCAAAGATCGCGTGTGTCATCGGGGTCAAATACGCAGACAAGGATGCACACATCGTCTAAATGCTTGCTAGTTGTCACCATGATAAACAGAGAAAGATCACCCTTACCGTTTTTTTCAGATGCATACTTCAAACAAAACAGTCAGTGAAGATGAAGAAGACAATGGTGTGCTCTCCAGGTGCTGATTTATAGTCGCACCGGTAGTGACGTCGGAGGCTGTCCCCGGTCAACAAGTTGTTGTTTTTTCAATGTATGCTTCAGACACGGGTCATGACGAGGTGTTTCCCAAAGCGGCCCCTTGAGGACACAGTTCGAAGTCCCCTCAAAACAGAACAAGTCTTTTTGAAAGTATTTTATACAAGTTAAGTAAATGTATGGGAGCTTGAAACATGCACTAATACATGTAGAACATGAAAACATAAAATACAGTTATTACGATAGGTGGCTCCCTGAAATAAAGTAAAAAGTGAATGTTGTGACATTTGCCAAGTATGATAACTCATACTCGGAATTGGTGCACTGCATTTAACCCATCCAAGTGCACACACACAGCAGTGAGAAGTGAACACACCATGAACACACACCCGGAGCAGTGGACAGCTATAGATCCAGCGCCCGGGAGCAACTGGGGGTTCAGTGCCTT